>NW_028261390.1:1214106-1277674 GCF_051295495.1 Thamnophis sirtalis
TCTCTCCCAGAATTCCTCAGCCAGCTTTGCTCAAGTCCACAAATCAGTGACTGGCCAAAGTTGGAGACCCCTGCCACTTTAGAGAATGAGTTGACCCCTCCTCTTTCTGGCAGCCCCTCAAATATTGGAGGATGCTATTACGTCCCCCCTGGTCCTCCTTTTCATTAAAGTAGACAAACCCCATTGTTTGAGCAATGGTTCTTCCTGTGCTTTGGCCTCCGGCCTCAATCCACCCATCAGAATAGAGCTGGAAGGGGCCTTGGAGGTCTTCTAGTCTCTCTTCTAGATGGTCACTTTTTCCAGTGCCGTCGTAACATTTTCAATGGTCGCTAAATGAGCTGCTGTACGTCGAGGACTGCCTGCAGTCTTAGGGGTGTCGTCATTTCCGGTTGACCACGACGGCAACCATCCAGAGCTGAGGTGGCGCAGTGGTTAGGGTGCAGTACTGCAAGCCACTTCAGCTGACTGCTATCTGCAGTTCAGTGGTTCAAATCTGACCGGCTCAAGGTTGACTCAGCCTTCCATCCTTCCGAGGTGGGTAAAATGAGGACCCGGATTGTTGTTGGGGGCGATATGCTGACTCTGTAAACCGCTTAGAGAGGGCTGAAAGCCCTATGAAGCGGTATATAAGTCTAACTGCTATTGCTATTGCTATTGCTATTGCTATTGCTATTGCTATTGCTATTGCTATTGCTATTGCTATTGCTATTGCTATTGCTATTGCTATCTATCTATCTATCTATCTATCTATCTATCTATCTATCTATCTCTCTATCTCTCTCTCTCTCTCTCTCTCTCTCTCTGTCAGTCTGTCTGTCTGTCTGTCTGTCTCTCTCTCTCTCTCTCTCTCTCTATCTATCTATCATCCATCCATCCATCCATCCATCCATCCATCCATCCATCTATCTATTGGATTGTTGGGGGAGATATGCTGACTCTGTAAGCCGCTTAGAGAGGGCTGAAAGCCCTGTGAAGCGGTATATAAGTCTAACTGCTATTGCTATTGCTATTGCTAAAGTATTATCCAGGTTTAAGCTCTGCAGGAAGCCAGGATTCCTAGAACCGGCCCCTTAGCACATTCCCTGCTTCTCCAGACAATCCCAAACTTTTCCGATGGTCCCTATCAGGCCCTTTTTCTCCAGCCCCCTCCCCTCCCCGCCCCGCCCCTGCCTAGGCAACCTGCCTATTGTGCGATGTGTCACTTGTCAAACACATCGGGCTGGCGAGGGGCAAGCGGGGCTGGTGAAAAGCCCAGCGGGGGGCTGCACTATGCCACTAATTAGGGGGAGCGGCAGTGGTTCCCATACACACCTGCAGGGTCATGTGACTCGGTGGGAGGGGGCAAGGGGGGGGGCTTGTGGTGAAGAGGGGTGGACCGGACAGGGAGGGTTTTGCAAAAAAGGTTGATGCCGTGTTTCCCAAACTTGGCACTTGAAGGACAAAGACTTCCACTCCCAGAATCCCCCGCGTCGCGTCAGATCTTTGGGCCACGAGAGCTGAGAACCCTCCTCCTTCCTTCCTTCCTTCCTTCCTTCCTTCCTTCTCCTCTCCTCCTTCCTTCCTCCCCCCTCTCCTTCCCTTCTTCCCTTCCTTCTTCCCTTCCTTCCTTCCTTCTCCTTCCTTCCTCCTTCCTTCCTTTCTTCTTCCTTCCTTCTTCCTTCCTTCTTCTTCCTTCCTTCCTTCCTTCCTCCTTCCTTCCTTCCTTCCTTCCTCCTTCCTCTTCCTCCCTCCCTCCCTCCCTCCTTCCTTCCTTCTTCCTTCCTTCCTTCCTTCCTCCCTCCCTCCCTCCCTCCCTCCTTCCTTCCTTCCTTCCTTCCTTCTTCCTTGCTTCCTTCCTTCCTTCTTCCTTCCTTCCTTCCTTCCTCCTTCCTTCCTTCCCTTCCTTCCTCCTTCTTCCTTCCTTCCTTCCTCCTTCCTTCCTTCCTTCCTTCTTCCTTCCTTCCTTCCTTCCTTCCTTCCTTCCTTCCTTCCTTCCTCCTTCCTTCCTTCCTTCCTTCTTCCTTCCTTCCTTCCTTCCTTCCTTCCTCCTTCCTTCCTTCCTTCCTTCCTTCCTTCCTTCCTTCCTTCCTTCCTTCCTTCCTCCTTCCTCCCTCCCTCCCTCCCTCCCTCCCTCCCTCCCTGCCTGCCTGCCTGCCTGCCTGCCTGCTTGCTTGCTTGCTTGCTTGCAGTGGAAAACTCCACTGTCTGCTGTTGTGTCAGTTAATAACAAACTTTGCAGTCACTCAAGCCGGCTGGTTCTTGCTTCGGCTGCTCGATCCTGTTTGCGGGACCCATTCAAGGTCAGGGGACTCTCAGGATGACCGTCAGGGATCCGGTGGCGAGGAAGCTTAAGGAAAACGGCAGTGCCTTTTCGCCAGGAGGGGTTTATTTATGCACCGAACGGCTTATCACAGTGTTTCTCAACCTCGGCGACTTTAAGTCCTGTGGACTTCAACTCCCAGAATCCCCCAGCCAGCACAGCTGTGCTGGCTGGGGGATTCTGGGAGTTGAAGTCCACAGGACTTAAAGTCGCCGAGGTTGAGAAACACTGGCTTATCATATACGGACTTTCAAGGCGTGTTCACATTTCACTCCAACTGAACACACAGTTACAAAATGAATGTGAAAAAGATCTATCCAGCTAGTCCTCGGCTTACAACCGTTCACTCACTGACCATTCAAAGTTACAACGGCCCTGGCAAAAGTGACCTAGGACTATTTTCCACACTTAACGACCGTTGTGGCTTCCCCATGGAAACATCGTTAAAATTCGGACGTATGGCAACCGACTCATATTTACGACGGTGGCAGTGTCCCGGGGGTCCCGCGATCCCCTTTTGCAACATTCCAGCAAGCCGACTCAATGGGGCAAACCAGATTCACTTAGCGACTTATCAACGGCAGGAATTCGCTTAACAACGGGTGGCAAGGAAGATGGTAAAATGGGGGAAAGCTCACTTCACGAATGTCTCACTTAGCAACAGGAATTTCAGGCACCATGGTGGTCATAAGTCGAGGACCCCCTGTATTCAGATACCCACGTCTTGGCCATCTAACCAGTGTAGGGCGTATAAAAAAAATAATAATGAAATTTATATTTTTTGTATAAAAAAATAAATGAGAAACTGGAAGATACTAAAGATACTATGCCTCACTTATACAGGTAGTCCTCGACTTATGACCACAATGGTTATCTTCGTAACACCGTTGTTAAGTGAATCCGCCTTCCCCATTGACTGGTCAGAAGGCCGCAAAAGGGGATCGCGTGACCTCGGGACACTGCAACCGTCATAAATATGAACCAACGGCCAAGCGCCTGAGTTATGATCACCTGACTGCAATGGTCGTAAGTGTGAAACATGGTCCTAAGTCACTTTTCCCAGTGCCGCTGTAACTTTGAATGGCCAGCAAGTGAACGGTTGTAAGCCGAGGACTCGCTGAATAGATCTTTTTCACATTCAGAGTTTAACCGTGTGTTTAATTGGAGCGAATACGGGAATACGCCTTGAAAAGTCCGTATATGATAAGCCGTATGTCTTTAGGGCCGTTGTCACTTCGAACGGTCACTACATGAGTGGTCGTAAGTCAGGGACTAGCTGTAGTTCAAAACCTGGCACCTTCGGGGTGGGAGCTGAAGTCCACCTGTTTTAAAGCAGCCAACTTTGAAAAGAAAATTGGACTGCATTAGCCGTCTCCAACTACTTTAAGACTTGGGGACTTCCACAGCTGACTGGGGAATTCTGGGAGTTGAAGTCCACAAGTCTTAAAGTGGCTGAGTTTGAAGACTTCTGATCCAAGTGGAGAGATTGCAGAGGAAGGGATTAAAAAAGAGTAAGTTATGCTGGCTGGAGAATTCTGGGAGTTGAAGTCCACAAGTCTTAAAGTGGTCAAGGTTGGAGACCTCTGATCCAAGTGGAGAGATTGTGGAGGAAGGGATTGCAAGAGAGTAAATTATGCTGGCTGGGGAATTCTGGGACTTGAAGTGGCCGAGTTTGGAGACCTCTGATCCAAGTGGAGAGATTGCAGAGGAAGGGATTAAAAAAGAGTAAGTTAGGCTGGCTGGAGAATTCTGGGAGTTGAAGTCCACAAGTCTTAAAGTGGTCAAGGTTGGAGAAAGACTAGAAGACCTCTAAGGTCCCCTTCCGACTCTGCTCTTCTTCTTTTTCTTTTTTTGGAAACAGTCTCCAGGGCCCATGCTTCTCAGCCACCATAAGACCCATAATCCAACAACCTCTGCAAAAACCGCCTTCGCCCACTCTAGGAAATTCCTAACAGGCAGGAAATACCCCAGGGGAAACAAGAAAACGAGGTCCATCTTGCAAAAAAAGCCAGCCATTTCCCTGGGACATCTCACCATGCGCGAATGCCGCCCGGAACTGAACCCAGCTCTTTTCTTTCACCTAAGCAAACAAAGCCGTAACTTTCCCGCAGCTAGAAACGGTGCCTAAAAATGAGAATTTCCCCGTTGCATTGTCCCTTCACCTTCCCCCCAAAATACACTCACTCAGCCTGGGATGGGTGATGTAATTCCGTGTCACAGCTTGGAAATGTTCCTTGATTCCATCTGCAGCTCCTGGCAAGACCCGGATTCCCACATCCACCTTGGTCGCCATGTCCCTTCGAATAAGGATGCTGGTTTGCAAGGAGGCAAGCCAGCACCCAGGAGTTTGCAGGGTTTTATACGGGCTCCAGAGGCTGGCAGGATGGCTGTGTCCTTGCCCTGGCTGGGTGTGTTGTGTTTGCACACAGCAAAATCTGTTTGCTGTAAACTTGGAGGCAGCTGCAAAGCCGGTCAGCAGATTAGAAATTTCCTGCCTCACCTGAGCTACACAGGTTCGACCCCAGATTTCTCTGTGCTACGGACTCACGGCGGCCTTGGATTTCTGCCCTGATTTCCCTGCTGCGCAAAGGGGTCCCAGAAACTGAGCTGGTGCTTCTTTGCCTGCATAGCATATTCCTTTATTGTCGTTGCACAAAATAAATACAACGAAGCTGGTTTTGCAAAGCTCCTTGACCAAGGAGACTTTGGGAGAAAGACATGAAAGCCATCGGAGGTGAAGTCCTATTTACTTTTTCAAAGTTGGCCGCTTTCAGATAGATGGACTTCGACTCCCAGAATTCCCCTGCCAGATGTGCTGGCAGGGGGATTTGGGGAGTCGGAGTCCTGCCATCTTAAAGAGGCTCAAACTCTTGACCAAGAAGACTCTCTGAGAAGGACATTAAAAGCAGACGTTAGCGGTGATAGTTTTGATTGAGCCGAGGTGGCGCAGTGGTTAGGGTGCCAGTACTGCAGGCTACTTCAGCTGACTGCAGTTCGGCAGTTCGGCTGTTCAAATCCCACCAGGCTCAGGGTTGACTCAGCCTCCCATCCTTCCGAGGTGGGTGAAATGAGGACCCGGATTGTTGTTGGGGGCAATAGGCTGACTCTGTAAACCGCTTAGAGAGGGCTGAAAGCCATATGAAGCGGTACATAAGTCTAACTGCTATTGCTATTGCTATTTTGTGACATTGACCCCAATGGCTGCCAGGGGGATTCTGGGAGTTGAAGTCCAGCTGTCTAAAAGTTGCCACAGTTTTGAGAAACGCTGCTGTAGATGACGATGATGCTAAAGCAGAGGTTTTTAATTGTCGGGTGGAAGGGAGGGTTGCACTTAATTTTTCTAGTGGGGGGGGGGAGGAGAGAAAAACGATTATAAATTCACATGGCTGCATTCTTGGTCTCCTTTTTCTGAAGTTTGGGCCTTTTGCTTAGAGCAGGGGTCGGCTTAAACACTCAAAGAGCCACAAAGCTCCTAACCGGAATCCCCCCCCCCCGCATTCAATTCTGGAGTTGACTAGAAGTCCGGTTCCCCACCATAGAGTCTCCTCCTAGAGCGGTGTCCTTTTTCCTCTACCTGTCCTAACCAAAAGCCCCATCAATTGGGGAGCCAACCGGCAATGGAGAGCCACAGCAGAGGGATGAAAGAGCCACATGCAGCTCCAGAGCCGCAGTATTGCGGCCCCCTGGGTTAAAGAGATGTACTCAGGAAAAATGCTCTTTTTAAACACAAATTTTGACAGTGTCTAACTTTTAAGAGGAAGCGATGGATTGTATAAATATGATTGTGCAACCACAGCTCAAATTCACCGAGGAAAATATTGTCTCGAATGACAGATATACCGAATTACGGCCACATGGAGCTTCAGCAGCGGAAAAATATATATATACGGCTGTTTCACTCAGTGGGTTGAAAGTCCAATGGCACTCCCCAACAATGAATGGATTTGGGTACAGGTAGTCCTCAACTTACGACCACAGTGATTGAGCCCCACGTTGCTGTTGCTAAGCGGGAGGGTTGTGACGCGAGCTTTGCCCCGTTTTACGACCTGTCTTGCCACAACTGTGAAACAAATCCCGTTGTGGTTCAGCGACACCGTTGTGAAAGGAATCTGGCTTCCCTAATTGACTTTGCTTGGTCAGAAAGTCACAGAAAGCAATCGCGTCACACACACACACACACACACACACACACACACACACACAGGATGCTGCGACCGTCGTAAATGCGAGCCAGTTTGATCATGAAAAATGGTCGTGGCTTTTTTCCAGCGCCGTCGTAAACTTCAAACGGTCACTGAGTAGACTTTGTGCAGATGGTTCTCGAATTATGAACACCCACTTAGTGACCATTTGAAGCTGTTTAAGATCTGTGGATTTCAACTCCCAGAATTCTGGGAATTGAAGTCCACAAGACTCAAAGTTGGCCAAGGTTGGAGACCCCTGATTTAGGACTTTTTTTTAGCAAACCCCCCCCCCCCCCAGTATTTACATCAATTTTTTGGCAGAAATGCTCAAGAATGAAAAATGGATTCACTTAACAATGGGGAGAATTCGTTTAACAACCAGCAACCCCCCCCCCTTTTCAAAAAAAGGGTTGCAAAATCTGGTTGGCCCCCATGATGATCTGTTTTATGACGCTCTTGATTTGTGACCATAATCGCGGGCTCAATATGGTCATGCGTCAAGGACCAGGTGTAAGGAAAAATATGAAGAAAACGGGGGGATTCATTTTATACAGGATGAAACAGGTTAAAAATGATAATCATGTAAATAAATCCAAAATACTTTCACATTTTGAACACTGGCATTAGACAGGCGTGTCTATAGAATCGCAACTGTTTATTGCTGCAATGATGTTTCATTTCTCTTGTCGTCTTGTTTTTTGCACATTTTTGTTCGTGCCCTCTTTGAGTGGTTGTTTCCCCCCCGTCGGACGACGTATCACAATCGCATTTTTGTGTGTGTGTGTTGTTGATGTAAAAGCAGTAACAATTATTAAGTAAGTTTGGTTCTTTCTTTGCTTTGGAAGTAGGTTTATGTTTACTTCACACATTTTCTCCCTCAAGTGGGAGGGAAAAGTGGGTTGCCAAGCTTCAAGGGATTGTGGAAAATGTTTGGAGGGGGGGCACAGGGTTTGTGTGTCTGTGTGTGTGTGTGTGTGTCTCTCTCTTTGTGTTAGGTTATCCGCCTGTGATGAATACATAATGCTAAAATTTGAAGCCAGCACCTCGATTTCAAGACACCCGAGGTCAAACAGGGGCAAGGGGGGCCCTCTCCCTCTCCCCCACCCACCAGTGTTTGGAGACCCTCCTGGGACACCTATTCATTCCTTCCTTCCTTCCTTCCTTCCTTCCTTCCTTCCTTCCTTCCTTCCTTCCTTCCTTCCTTCCTTCCTTCCTTCCTTCCAGTTCTACAACCGCCCATTTCAATCGATGACTCTGATAATCCCAACCAGGAGGCTGGATCCTTCCTGGATGAGCAGCCTCTGATGATGATCAGTAAGAAGGTGGCTTCTTCCTTGGCTTTGCAGCCCTGCGCCTTCAGCCCATCACCCCCAGCTGGTGGGGGGCAGCTAGCGAGAGCCATGTCTGGGACTGGGACTCTCACCCAGAGGGAGGGAGGGGAGGGAAGGAAGGAAGGAGCAAGAAAAGGAGAAGGAGGGAGGGAGGAAAGGAGAAAGGGATGGGAAGGGGGAAGGAAGGA
Organism: Thamnophis sirtalis; assembly: GCF_051295495.1. NCBI lineage: Eukaryota > Metazoa > Chordata > Lepidosauria > Squamata > Natricidae > Thamnophis > Thamnophis sirtalis. Next base: position 1,222,109 of record NW_028261390.1, read on the forward strand.
AGGAAAAGGGAAGGAAAGAAGGAAAGGGAGGAGCAAGAAAGGAAGGAAGAAAGGAGGGAGGGGAAGAGAAGGAAGGAGAAAGGGAAGGGGGAAGGAAGGAAATGAAAGAAAAGGAAGTGAGAGGGAAAGGAAAGGAAGCAAGGAGAGGGAGGAAGCAATGCAGAAGCTGGGGAGGGAAGGGAGAAAAGAAGGGAGGGAGGGAGGGAGGTGGAGGGAAAGGAGGGCAAAAGGAAGGAAGGAAGCGTGAAAGGAAGAGAGGGAGGCCACGCTAAGTTCACGGAAATAATTCCAGAGCTGCCCCATCTCCCTTACAACATCCATCCCGGGTGGGGGCGGGGGGCTGCGTGGGGTGGGGGGCAGGCAACGTAGTTCTTGCAGCCCCTTCGCGGGCTGAGACCCCCCTCTCCTCTCGCCCTTTCAAAGGCGTCTCCACCACCTCCCTCCGCCCCCACCCGTGTCTCTCTGTCTTGCTGACGTCACGGAAGGAAGACCTTCCCCCACCCTCCCCCATCCAGCTTGTGCCAAAGCCCCCACCCCCCCACCCCCCCAGTCAAAGCAGGGAGCCGGGTTTGCCAGTCGCTGTCGTTTTAATAGTTCCGTGAAAGGGTCCCCCATCCATGCACGCACCCACTCCCACTCCCACGCACACACACATCGGGGGCCGGGGTGAGGGGCTGGGTGGGTGGGTGGGGGCGGTTGCCATTTGGTAGACGGTGCCGGGCCGGACGACCACTCGGGGCGGGGGGCGTCGGGGCGGGGAGCAAGGCGTCCTTTTGGGGGGTGGGAGGTGCGGGAGGCTCAGCGCATCCTGCTGGCCGCGATCCTGAGGAAGCCCCCCCGAGTCCGGACGCCGCCCGGGCGGCTCTCAGGGGCTGGGGGTCCGGGGGCCGCGCGGCGGACTGTCCTTCCTCTGCAGGCGCGTGTAGGGCTCGAAGGCGGACGCCCCAGCCCGTAGCCGGCGGGGAGTTTGTGCAGGCTCCCCCCGAGGGGGCTGCCGAAGCAGAGGGGGGGCGCGGGGGGCAGGCGTGAGGCGGGGGCCGAGGCGGCCAGGGAGGAGACCTGCAGGCTGAAGCCGCCCGTGGCCGGCGGGCTCTCCGCCCTGGGCAGCGCCGGGGAAGGGGCTCGTGGCCGGGCGTAGCACCGACGGGGCGAGAAGGCGCCGGGGCAGCAGGGCGGGGGCGCCGGCACCGAGAGGAGCCTGCCCTGCTCCAGCAGTCTCAGGAGGTTGCAGGTGGCGAACGCCTCGGAGGTGGAAGATGGGCCGGCGCCGCGCTTCTCCGACTCGCGGCTCTGGTCCTTCTTCTGCTTGGTGCGCCGGTTCTGGTACCACACCTTCACCTGAGGAAGAGGAGGAAGGGGAGGAGAAGGGGGGGTCAGTGCCCAGCTGGGAAGGAGGAGGGAGGGGGGCCCTCCCCTGCCCCCACCTGAGGGGGAAGCTCTGCCGCTCAGGGGGCGCTTCTCCCAGACCCCAAGCGCCCCCTCCCTCCCGCCAGAAGTTAATGCAATAGTTTTCAACCTCCGCAGCCTGAAGGTGTGGGGACTTCAACTCTCGGGATTCCCCAGTCACGGGGGGGGGGGAGGTTTAAGGTAAGAGAAGGTGAGAGAAGGGAGGAAGGAAGGAAGGAGAAGGGAGAGAGAGTTGAAGGTAGAAGAAAGGAAGGAAGGAGAGGAAGGGAGGAATGCCGAAGCTGGGGAGGGAAGGTGAGGGAAGGAAGGAGGTGGAGGGAGGGAGGAATGCAGGAGCCAGGGTGGGAAGGTGAGGGAAGGAAGGAAGGAAGAAAGGAAGGAAGGAGAGGGGGAATGCAGGAGCTCTGGAGGGAAGGGGGGAGGAAGGAGCGGGAGGGAGGAATGCAGGAGCTGGGGAGGGAAGAAAGGAAGGAAGGAAGGAGAAGGGAGAGAGGGTGGAAGGTAGAAGAAAGGAAGCAAGGAGAGGGAGGGAGGAATGCCGAAGCTGGGGAGGGAAGGTGAGGGAAGGAAAGAAGGAAGGAAGGAAGGAGGTGGAGGGAGGGAGGGAGGAATTCAGGCACTAGAGAGGGAAGGTGAGGGAAGGAAGGAAGGAGGGGAGGGAGGAAGGAAGGAGCTGTGGAGGGAAGGAAGGAAGGAAAGAAGGAAGGAAGGAAGGAAGGAGGGGGAGGGAGGAAGGAAGGAGGGAAGGAAGGAAGGAAGGGTGTTTTCTAGATGAAGCAAGTAATGATTTGTAGCAGGGAGATGATCTTGGCAGAGATAACAAGAGGTATTGCCTGGGCAAAAGAGGCCAAGATCTTTTAAAGTCCAGAATGAGACAGTATTCAGAGGAAGAGGAGGGGAAGCAGAAGCAAAAGCAGAAAAGAAGAAGGAGGAGGAGGAGGAGGAGGAGAAGGCGAAGAAGAAGAAGAAGAAGAAGAAGAAGAAGAAGAAGAAGAAGAAGAAAAGAAGAAGAAAAAGAGATGAAGGAGGAGGTGGTGAAGTAGGAGGAAGAGGAAAAAGAGAGGAGGAGGAGGAGGAGGAAGAAGAAGAAGAAGAAGAAGAAGAAGAAGAAGAAGAAGAAGAAGAAGAAGAAGAAGAAGAAGAAGAAGAAGAAGAAGAAGAAGAAGAAGAAATAATCTTAATCGTAGTGATGGGAGCCCAGCAGAATCTCTCCCTCTTGCCAGCCTGAAGGGGAATAGCTTTGGCCCCTTGCTGGCCCTGATGTGCCTGCTCTGGCCTACCTGGCGGGGCTGGCCGTTCAGTGAGACAACCGTCCCTGATGTGGGATTTATCAGGCTAAAAATAGGTCCTGGGTGACACCAATCCATGGGGCTCAGAGAGGCCTCGAGAGGATTGTCAGCCCTTCCCAGAAAGGGGGGGGGGGAGAGGTGCCAGTGAGATTGCATGCATGGCCCAGCCGCGCGCGCGCGCGTGTGTGTGTGTGTGTGTCTTTGTGTGTGTGTAAAATGGACAGTTTCCCTGAAAATGCAACACAGCCAGCTGCTCAACCCTGCCCAAATCCTGAAAGGGTGGGGGCATCTTTTGAGCCACCCCTCCCCTTGGACAGAGTTGGATCCCTTTCCATCACCCCTTGCTGGACCACAAATGTCCAGGATGCTGATGCTCCCCAGACTCAGAATCCATCTGTGTGTGTGTCTGTCTGTCTGTCTGTCTCCCACAAGATCCCTTCTGAGAAAGTGAAGAGGAAGGGTGCTAAAATTGCCAATTTAAATCAAGGAAGAGGGTTATGTTCCAGAAAGCAAAGGATTAGCATAGTGCTGAACATAAACATGGTATATTTCTTCCTCTCTCCCTCCCTCCCTCTTTTCTTTCTTTTTCTTCCTCTCTCCCTCCCTCATTTCCTCCCTCCTCTCTCTTCCTCTCTTTCTTTCTCTTTTCTCCCTTTTTCTCCCTCCCCATTTCCTCCCTCCTCTCTTCCTCCCTCTTTCTTTTTTCTTCCTTTTTCTTTTTCTCCCTCCCTCCCTCCCTCCTCTCTCTTTCTTTCTTTTCCTTTTTGTTCATCCCTCCCTTCCTCCTCTCTTTTTCTTTCTCTTTCTCTTCCTTCCTCCCTCCCTCCCTCCCGTCCTCCCTTCCTTCCTTCCTTTCTTTCTTTTTTCTTTCCTTCTTTCTTTCTTTTTTCTTTCTTTCTTTCTTTCTTTCTTTCTTTCTTTCTTTCTTTCTTTCTTTCTTTTGCCAGTTCCCAGCAGTTCCGTGTAAGACTTCCTACTCCTCTCCTTCTGTCTCTCTCATGGCAGCTGGTGCCAACACTGGCAGGTTTCTTGTGGGCCCTGGAGCTTCTGTGGGCTGGCTTGCTAGCCTCCACTCCCTCCCGCTCTTTCCTTCTCTCCTTGGTTAATTTCCATCCGTTGCTTCTTGTCCTTTTTCAGAGGATTTGGAAAACAGCTGGACCCCCCCCTTCCTCCTTTCTGCAGCAGCCCCTCAAGGCCGCTATCATGCCCCTCCTGGCCCTTCTCTTCCCTAGACTGGCCATGCCCCCGTTTCCTGCAACCATTCTTCGTCTGATTGAGCCTCCAGTCCACTTCAAGGCCACCTGTGGGCTTCCACAGAGCGATGCTTTTTTTACCTGTGGTCCTGTTCCACCTGGGATGCTGCAGCAGAGCCCCGAGGAGCAGCTCAGGTGAGCAAGCATCCCTCCTGGGCTTCAGGAAGTGCCCTGCTGGGCCAACCCTTGGCAGGGGGAGCGGAATAGGAAAGGCCCCTTGGCTAAGTCAACCCTGCTCAGATGTGCTCAGCAGGGACACGAAGCTGTGGCAGCCGGTTGGATCTGCCAGCCAGGCCTGCCTCTCGGGGGCCTGACCTCTGACACGGCCCCGTTAATTACGGCCGCTGGCATCTTCCGCCAAGTTTGCTGCCTGCTCTCACCGAGGAGATCAGGGTTGGGGGGCAAAGAAAGGGGTTTCCCTGGGGCAGACTAAAAGCATCCAAGGGGGACACGAGCCTGGACACTCCTGCCTGGCCAGTAATGATAAGAGTGATAAATGCAGGCAAGAATGGGAAATCCAGCCTGTTTATGCGACGGACAATAATAATAATAATATTGGAAGGGACCGTGGAGGTCTTCTAGTCCAACCCCTGCTCGAGCAGGAGACTCTAGAGCAGGGGTCCCAAACTTGGCCACTTTAAGACTTGTGGACTTCAACTCTCAGAATTGGGAGCTGCCTGGGGAATTCTGGGAGTTGAAGGCCACAAGTCTTAAAGTGGCCGAGTTTGGAGACCTCTGATCCAAGTGGAGAGATTGCAGAGGAAGGGATTACAAGAGAGTAAATTATGCTGGCTGGGGAATTCTGGGAGTTGAAGTCCACAAGTCTTAAAGTGGCCGAGTTCGAAGATCTCTCATCTAAGTGGAAGGGATTACATCCAAGAGGAAGGGATTACAAGAGAGTAAGATCTGCTGGCTGGGGAATTCTGGGAGCACCCACAACTTCTGGAAGCAACTTGGGTTCCACTGGTTAATACTTCTCACTGTCTGAAATTAACGCACTCATCAGTGGTGTTATGGCAGTGGCACTGATGACGTTGCCTGGTTTGGCAATGAAACGTCTGCAGAAGGACCAAGCTCAGAGAGCATCAAGGACCCCTCAAGAAATCAAGGAAATAAAAAGGGTGGAGTCTCTCATGACACCCTCCCCCCCCCCAAAAAATAAAGGCAAAATCTTCTTCAAGTTGAGTTCAGCTCTTGCTGTCTCTAGGGATGCATTTGTAGCTTTCGTAAGGCTGGTCTCTGCCTTCTTCTGAAACGTCTTAGATTTTGTCATGGCCTTGAAGGAATATATGGACCAATATTGGCTGCTTGCTTTTATTATGAATTGCTTACACTAGTATATAGTAATTGTTACTGACTAAAGCAGTATTTGACACTGCTAGAAATCATTCTTAGGATTGTAAGCTTTGTTATTGGCTTCTGTTTATATCATTGTATGCGGTCAGAAATTCGTTGTTAGGGTTAGGTCTCTCTCTCTCTTCCTCTCTTTCTCTCTCATCCTCCCTCTGTCCCTCCCTTTCTCTTTTCCTCTCTGTCCCTGTCCCCTCCCTGTCCCTCTCCCCTCCCTCCACTCCTTTCTCCCTCCCTCTTTCTCTCCCTCCCTCTCTCTTTCTCTCTCCCTCAGTCTCCCCCACTCTCTTCCTCTCTTTCTCTCCCTCGCTCCCCTTCTTTCCCCCTCTCTCTCCCTCTCCTTCCCTCCCTCTTTCTCTCTCCTCCTTTCTCCCTCTCTCTTCCTCTCTTTCTCTCTCATCCTCCCTCTGTCCCTCCCTTTCTCTTTTCCTCTCTGTCCCTGTCCCCTCCCTGTCCCTGTCCCCTCCCTCCACTCCTTTCTCCCTCCCTCTTTCTCTCCCTCCCTCTCTCTTTCTCTCTCCCTCAGTCTCCCCTCTCTTCCTCTCTTTCTCCATCCCTCTCCCCTCCCTTCACCCCTTTCTCCCTCCCTCTCTTCCTCTCCCTCTCCCCCTTTCTCCCACCTCTCCCCCCTTCTCTCCCCCTCTCTCTCCTTCTCCCGCCCTCCCTCTCTCTTACCTGGGTTTCCGAAAGGTTCAGCTGCCTGGCTAATTCTGTCCTTTCTCTGCCCACGACATACTGGCATCGCTGGAATTCCAGTTCCAGCCGATACAGCTGTTCCGCGGTGAAGGAGGTGCGCGTCCTCTTGGGCCGGTCCAGGTCCAGGCCTTTCGGAAGGACGATCTCCCGGATGGTCCCTTTCGCATCTGCAGGAGCCAACAAAAAGACACACACGTCATTCCTTCCCCCCCTTCGCAGCTTCCGTGGACGTGGGATAAAGCCAAGACAGGAGATTCTGAAAACCAGCCTAAAACGGGCATTTTTCTTTTAGGATTACAGGCAGCCCTCGAGCCCAAACGTTCCGTGGCCAAGTGAGGTATTTGCTAAGTGAGTTTTGCCCCCTCCTACGACCTCCCTCGCCATTGTTGTTAAGCGAATCACTGCAGTGGATAACCTGGTAACGCGGATGCTAAATGAATCCCCATTGATTTTGCTTGTCAGAAGGTCGCAAAAAAGAATCACATGACCTCGGGACGTCATAAATGTGAATCAGTTGCCAAGTGTCCGAATTTGATCACGTGACTGCGGGGTGTGTGTGTGTGTTGCTGCAATGGTCCTTAAGTGTGAAAAAGCCTCCTTTTTCAGTGCCGTTGTAACTTTGAATGGCCAGTAAAGGAACGGTTGTAAGTCGAGGACCCCACTGGACTGGAAAGGAGCTTGTGGGAGAAAAATCTGGAGCTTTGATATTGTCTCTGTGCTGACCCCAGCGCAGTGGTGGGTTTAAAAAAAAAATTGAACCTACTATGTGGGTGTGGCCTCCTTTGTGGGAGTGGCTTGCCGGCCATGTGACCTGGTGGGAGTGGCTTGCCAGCCATGTGTTTTCTTTCTTTCTTTCTTTCTTTCTTTCTTTCTTTCTTTCTTTCTTTCTCTCTCTCTCTTTCCTTCCTTTTTCTCTGTCCATTTTTCCTTTTTTTCTTTCATCTCTTTCTCACTATTTCTTTCTTTCTTTCTTTCTTTCTTTCTTTCTTTCTTTCTTTCTTTCTTTATTTCTTCCTTTCTTTCTCTTTCTCTCTCTGTGTGAGTCTGTATGTGTGTTTATGTGTGTGTCAGTGGTGGGTTTCAAAAATGTTTGGAACCGGTTGACGAACCGGTTCTACCGAACTGGTGCGAACTGGCAGGAATCCATTTCTGCCGCAGCAGGAATTCTTTATGGTGGGGGGGGGAATGGAAAGTTACGTCCATTCCCACGATGGAAGTGCGATGAGGAAAGGGATGGGAGTTGGCCGAGATGGGGAAATTAATTATTTCAATCAGCGAATTAAAATAATCCAGGTTGTGCTTCTGCTTGCTCACCGCTGCTAAACTTGGTGCTTGAGACAGGAAAGGAAAAGTGAAAATCTTAACTTTGGGGTTTGCTGATTAAATTTGTGGGTTAGAAACAGCTTGTATTTGGCAAAAGGGGAAAAAAGAAGAAGAAAGGGAACAAGAGTAGGAGGCAGAAGGAGGAAGAGAAAGCTGAAGAAAAATAGAAGATTAAAGAGAGCAAGGGATGAGTTAAAAGAAAAATGGTTAGGAAAAGAGGAAGGTCAGAAAGAGAGATATTGGTAGAAAATGGTACATGTTGATATTGCGGATGATATATAGTTAAATAAGATATTGTTAAGTGCCTTATATCCTTTTAAATGGAATAATAATAATATAAGAATGGCAAAGAAAAAAATAACTATGTGAATGTATACCTATAACTGTATGTAAGAGAATAAATGACAGTAAAAATATAAAGCACAATATAGGTAAATAATACTTGGTCATAAGTAGCTAAGCATAAATAAATAAAGAATTGTACATGGATAACGAACAAGGAGATTATGAATGAAAAAATAGAAATGTATAGAAGGGAAAACACTAAATGCAAAGAAACCAATTCGGAACTGCGGTATGATATACGATGGAACTTATTGTTCCTATGTTGTTTTTAAGTTATGTGGTTATTTTTGTTAATGTGTTTATGTCTTTTGTTGATGTGCTTATGTGTATAAAATAAAAATTCAAAAAAAAAAAGATATTGTTAAGTGCAGATAACCAATTAAGTAAAATGCTTGTTATATTAAAATGGAATCTGGTCATATATACTGCATGTAGAAACTAGAAATAACATATGGAAAAGGAAAGGATCATAGTTGGTGTACCTTTTTATGGAAAGGCGAAAAAATGATTTTGTTTGCTTGTTAAGAAAAATTTAAATTTAAGATGGAAATTTGGAAAGAAAACGTGGGGCCCAAATTAGAAATGATGTGATGTAAAATTAACGATGTACAGGGAAGAATGGGGAAAAAAGGGAGGGGGGGAAATTCGGTCAACACTTTCTTTGTAAAAAGGCTTTAAAATCTGGAACACAAAATTAAAAAGAATATTAAAAAGAAAGAAAGAAATGGCTTGTATTTGCTGAATAATTTGGGGAGGGGGGGGCAATCTGCGCCCGCTTTCACCCGAAGAGACCCCTGCTGGCAGGAAGCGGGCACTGCACGCTCGGTGGCAAAAGCTAATTCCTGAAGAATGCCAGTTTAGCGACCCTGCCCTCCTAAAACATGTGTGAGTTTGGTTCCCCCTGCATTGTGGGCCCGGGAAAAGTCACCTGCAGCCAGGGCAGGAGTCGGTCTTCCCATGCTGCCGTTTGCCTGGCTGATGGGCCATCCGAGAGGCGCCCAGGACTCCAGCCCTGCGTGGCGGGAGCCCCGTGGCACACAGATCAGCTGGCCTGGCCTCCCGATCCTTCCCGGGCTCTCGTGCAAGGAGAATCTTTCTAGCTCAGGGTTCAAACGAGGAGTCCAGGGCCTCTCTCGGCTGGGCGGCTTCCTGACGCAAACTAGGGAACGTCTTCAGTGCTAGAAGGGAGGGGGGGTTGGGAGGAGGGGGATTGTGGGGGTCTTTGGTGCTTGCTTTTCTTGCAGATGTTTCATGACCCAACTAGGTACCATCCTCAGTGCTAGAAGGAGGTAGGGTTTGCAGAGAGGAGGAGGGGGGATGTGGTGTCCTTGGTGCTCTCTGAGCTTGGTGGTTTTCTTCCATGACCCAACTAGGTAACTTCATCTGTGCTAGAATCTCTCTCCCTGTTTATCAGATCTTCTATCTTCTGTGTGTGTGTGTCTATCTACACCTCTGTCTAAATCTATATCTATCTGCCATCATTATTACTATTTGTCTGTCTGTCTGTCTATCTATCTATCCATCCATCTATATTTGTCATCTATTCTCTCTGTCATCTCTCCCCATCCACCTAGCTATCTATCTATCATCTGTCTGTCTGTCTGTCTGTCTGTCTGTCTATCATCCATCTATCTATCTATCTATCTATCTATCTATCTATCTATCTATCTATCCATCCATCCATCCATCCATCCATCCATCCATCCATCTATATTTGTCATCTATTCTCTCTTTCATCTCTCCCCATCCATCCACCCATAAAAATGGTATAATGGAGGTATACCGATGTGGAAATATTGCAATGATGATAATTGTGTTAAAAAAGTGGAAAAAATGTTCAATAAAATTTTTTTTTTGAAAAAAAAGATTGCAGCTGCCATTATTCCCAATCGCTCCTCAGAGACACAAACCCCCTTTTCCTTACATTGTGAGCTTTTGCCAATGCTGGGGGTGAAAAAAAGCACGCGACACCTTTGCTGCAGGTGCCCAACTTCTGCATCAAATTGCCACGCCGCGTAAAAAGATAAACAAACCTGTTAATACACCTCAGTTAACCTGGATGCTTAATTAACCTGGTTTTAATCGTCCAGCCGAGCCTCTCTCCTCCTCCTCTGATTGAAAGGTCTTCCCCAAAAGGGGAGGTAGATCAGTGCAAGACAAAAGCAATTCAACAGTGCATGAAGGGGGTGGTGGCATTGTCGCAAAGCTTTGGAAAAAACCAAATCACACACACACACACACACCAGTTAGGGACACCAAACTTGGTGGTTTTCTTGCAGACGTTTCATGACCAAACTAGGTAAGACTATCAGTGCTACAAGGGAGGGGGTTTGCTGAGAAGAGGAAGAGGAGGAGGAGGAGGAGAAAGAGGAAGACTGTGGGGTCCCTGATGCTCTCTGAGTTTGGTTGTGTTCTTGCAGACGTTTCATGACCAAACTAGGTAAGATTATCAGTGCTAGAAGGGAGTTAGGTTTGCGGAGTGGGGGGGAGGAGGAGGAGGAAGGAGGAGGAGGAGGAGGAGAAGAAGAAGAAGAAGGTTTGAGGTTTATTAGGATTTGTATGCCGCCCACTCTCGAGAGACTCAGGGCGGCTTACAGATAAAGCAGGAAGGGGGAACATATAAAAATTAAAAGGAACAGACATTAAAATTCCACAACATTCATATAGCTTAGAATGGGGCTGGATAAATCAACAGCCCCAGGCCTGCCGGAACAGCCAGGTCTTAATCGCTTTGCGGAAGGCCGGAAGAGTAGTGAGGGTCCGGATCTCCACGGGGAGATCGTTCCATAGGGCTGGAGCTGCTACAGAGAAGGCCCTCCCCCAGGGAGTCGCCAGCCAACATTGACCGGCAGATGGAATCCGGAGGAGGTGAAGAAGAAGAAGAAGAAGAAGAAGAAGAAGAAGAAGAAGAAGAAGAAGAAGAAGAAGAAGAAGAAGAAGAAGAAAAGGAGGAGGAGGAGGAGGAGGAGGGAGGAGGAGGAGGAGGAGGAGGAGGAAGAACAAGAACAAGAACAAAAACAAGAACAAGAAGAACAAGAAGACTGTGAGGTTCTTGGTGCTCTCTAAGCTTGGTGGCTTTCTTGCAGACGTTTCATGACCAAACTAGGGAACATCATCCAAGCTATCACGATAAATGAATATGGGCCGTAAGAAAGGCCAACCAGAGGCTGTGAAAGGAATGTAGCCTTCCTTTGTCATGGCAGAATTTGGCTACACAGAGATGAGAAGTATTCCTTTCCGTGGACAGAAGTCCCACTCCATCAAAGGAAAGGGTCCTTTTCGATTCTCTTTTTTTTTTGGTTAAATATTTTTTATTGTTTTAAACCAGACACTCCATTTCCATGTTGATCAGTATGTTCTCTAAGTGTTAACATACAAACATCATCAAAATCATTATAATCATATACATATATATAAATAAATAAATCTGTGATAATATCAATCATTATTACAACGTATACTACCGGTATCTTCCATTATAGTATCAATTATATAACCGTCAAAATATTTACGTATCGGGTTTTCTTTCTCATGTAAACCATATTTCACATAAATCCACTCCTCTAACCTCAATATCTGTCATTTAAGGATTTGTAGAATAGTTCCCACGCTATAAAATAATCTGAGTCTTCTTTTCCTTTGATTTTTAGGGTTAACCTATCCATCTCTGCACATTCCAGATTTTCATTTATTTATTGTGATATCATATTTAGGGGTTTCTGGGTTTTTCTAGCCTTGTGCATATACGATCCTGGCTGCTGTTAGGACATGTAAACCTAAATGTGGGTTACCCTTATTATAGTTTCCGGGAAGAATGCCCAACAAAAATGTCTCAGCTTTCAAATCTATTGTGTTGTTTTGTCACGGTTTCCAGCCATCTGTGTATTTCCTTCCAGTATTTATTTATTTTATTCTATTTTTGGCTTTGGGACACGTCCACCAGATGTGGCAATATTAGCCTGGCATTTGATTGCATTTCCAACGTTTAACAGATTTCTTTTCATACACATTCGCTAATCTTGCGGGCGAATGGTGCCATCTATAAAACATCTTATAGAGCTTTTCTTTATGTGCTGTTGACGTTGTGAGTTTATGATTTCTATTCCATAATTTCTGCCGCCTGTCCAAAATGTTTAGCCCAAAGGAAGTGTCTTCTTCTAAGCTGTAGCTTCTCCAAAACTCTTGGAAGATTTGCTGGGCAAAATCAGCCGTTCCAAAGTCAACTGATGCAGACTGTCTGGTGGTCCCACTGAATTCAGCTGTGCTTCTCCCCCTAAGCAGTCCGGAGGGTGAGGTTGGGGTCATGTTTACACAAGAAAACCCATCCTCTAATCCCTGCTTAATTATGGAAGCTCCTTGGATTGATCTCTCAGCTCAAGGGGGTTTCAATCAATCAATCAATCAATCAATCAGAATAGAGCTGAAAAGGACCTTGGAGGTCTTCTAGTCCAACCTCCCCCCCCGCCCCCGCACTCAAGCAGGAGACCCTATTCCATTCCAGACAAATGGTTGCTTACTTCATTTTCTGAACGGAAATCAAATTTAAAACTTACTTCTTCCTTCCCAGCCAGGGGAAGAGCACATTTTGTATCAGCTGAAATCCCAATTCATTTCACTGGGCTACAAAGATATTTTTTTTCCTATGTCGAAAAGGTTTTTATTTTCCATTTTTTCATTTTCATACACTCACATATATACTGTGCATAGCCGGGGCCATACCACATTAAACAATAATCGCAGCAATTCCTCTTGTCAACAATACCCCCAAAAATAGAAACCCAATATACCTCTTCCACTCTCCATACACCTCTTTCTTCCACCCCCCCCTCCAACTTTCTATCTTCCCTCCGTCATCCCCCTCTATTTTTTTTTAATGTACATTTCCTAAATTGGGCTTTTTAAAAATGACCAAATAAACACCACCAGCAGTAATCACGGTAATAAATTACTTGGAGCACGAACCAATTTGGCCATGGAGCACTAACAAATAGATTTAATAAATCAAACCATAATAAAAACAGCTGAAAGAATGGCAGATCCTGCGCCTTGTGATTTTCCAGCTGAAAATTGTCAGCAGTGGCTGGAAATGTATTTGCTTATTTTTTTTTTTTACAAAAGATCCCAGCTTTATGATTCCAGATGGTTCATTGCTTCTTGTTGCTGTTTAGGAAGAATGAAATATTGTCCTCGGTCTTCCTTGGGTGAGAAATCAATATTATAACCTCCCACGTCTCCTTGTGCAAAATCTTATGCCCACCGTAAGATTTTAAATGAAATAATAAAGAAATAAGGGAAGCAAGCAAGGCTTAGCTGCCTTGAGGCAAGCAGAGAAATAAAAATGATACACACAAAAATCAAGGCCTTTTGGTCCTTTTATAATTGTGACTCCAATTTGAATAAAACAGTAAAAAGCTGGATTGGAAACGATAGATGCATATCTACGAAAACAATAGCATAACAAGCTTTGAAATATCAGATGCCATTAAAAAAGACGAAAATAAATATAGTGCCAAGTTCAGATGGACTTTTGGGTCAATGCTGCAAGTGTTTTGATGGCTGACTTTTATTTTAATTTATTTAGATATTTTTTTATTTCCTTATTTATAAATAACTCAAGGCAACGAATGCTTAACCCCTGTAATGAATTCTGTCTTGGAAGGATCTAAAATGCCTCAATCTTGTATGTTTATCATTGAAAAAGATCAAAATTCAACAATAAAAAAAAATCTACAGACCAATTTCATCATTAAAAAAACAAGGATAAACCTTTTACTGCCGGATCGGCTGAAAGATTGAAGAAGGTTTTGCAAAATTTTGTTCATGAGGATCATTTGGGAATTTTGCCAAAAAGGTAGTTAAAGAATGTCTGGAGGTTGTTGAATATTTACAATAAGAACAACATTTACATGACAAACAACGTTAATGTTTTTGGGTGCGGAGAAATCTTTTGACAATTTAAATTTAAATTTTCCTTCATGTTTAAAAAATTTAATATTAAAAATGAAACGTATAAATCAAGAGTCTTTGCCAGCGATTTAGTTCTGATTTTGCAAGACCCACAAAATGGGATAATATTTAATGAAGAAGATGAACTTGGCTGGTTTTAAGATAAATAAACAAAATTTTAAAACTCTTGGTTAAGAATAGGACTGAACAGGATCAGTAAATACGGATGAGAAATTCAGATTTTAAAGTGGAGGGGAAAAAAGGGAAATACCATGGAGTTATATTGACTAAGATAAATTCTAAGTTATTTAAAAAAATTAAAAATATGAAAGAGAACAATTATGGGACTGGAAATATTTTAAAAGGGTGTTACCGTATAAGGTTGTAATTACGACTTTCTTTGCCAGGTAGAATTTTTGTAATCAAGATGAATTTTTTTTACCAAAGATCTCGTTTTTATTCCAGACATTACCAATATCTGATTATGGGTGTTTTCCTTAAACAAAGGCAGAAAGAGATTTCTGTTAAATGGCAAGGTGGCGGGGGGAGACCTGAGAATTAAATATAAATTGTTGCAGGATGCTAAAGAGGGGGGAGATTTGGATCTACCAGATTTAAAATTGTATTTTAAGTCTTGCTGTTCTGTTTGGATGGAGGGACTTGAAAAATAAGAGGTTTTAAATTTGGAGCGCCATGATTTCAGAGTTAAGTGGCACACCTATTTGTGACATGATTATTTCATTATTTTATTTAGCATATTATATCTACAGAGAACACGCAATCACTGATGTAAAACAATAACAAAACACATTACACATTACAAATATAAAAATGTTTAAGTAGAGCATCAGCAATAGGTATGTATTGTATGTCTGTTTCTAGATTATATACACACAGTATAAATATATTTATCTTCTGATGCTCTATTTAAACAAATTTGTGTATATGTAAGTATCATGTACTTATACTTGCATAGTACAATATACAATAAAATATTAAATTAAGGTGGTAGTATGATAAAGACAAAGGGAATGCAAATTTTAAGAATTATTATGTTAGGCGTGCCATGCTAAGAGTTTAGGATTAAATAAAAAAACAAGCCTCTCTCCTAAAATAGCTTTTGGATTGTCACCCTAAGAAGCATTCGTTTACAAAAGCAATGGTAATAAAGCCAATTTGGTGGACCTATGGTGAAATACAATGTTTTATTGATTTAATTTTATTTATTAAACTGGTCTGCCGCTCATTTCGCTGTTTTACGAAAGATGAACTTGAAGTGGAAAGAAAATTTGAGGCTTGGGGCGGATGGATCTATTCACATGTTTACAATTAAAATAAAGATTTAACCTCGATAGGAGAAGCGTAGACAGAAAGTAAGTTTGAAATTGAACTGCAGGGATCAATGTGTGTTTTGATAGGGCTTGGAAATGGTTGTTGAAACTGAACTTGGAAACTGAGTATGTTAAAAATTCTCCGATCCAGTGGTTGGTTGCAAAATAAAGATTGATCAGTGGGAAAACATGTGGAAGAATGGATTGAGATTTGCACTGAATTATCATTTGAAAGATTTTTTTTTAATAAGAAGATGGCATTGAACACCCGAGAAATTGTCAAAAAACGTATAAAATAGTTGGAAATGTAGGTTGGAAAGGTTGCGTTTTATCATCTCCGGGGGAATTGCATTAAAGCAAAGAAACACAAAGATCATATTTTCCCTTTAATTCCGAAGATTCTTAAAATAAATATAAAAAGTGAAACTGGACGTTTTCCTTTTAGGCTTGACGGATAAGGAACTTGAAAGAAAATTTTGGTTCTTCTGTATGATAACAATGGCAAGAATCTTAAATGCACAAAAATGGAAAGAGGCAGAATGGATGATAAAGGCAACCGAATTACTGTAAGAGGTTTTTTTTGGGATTTTATAATTCTAACTTTTAAATTGCTTTTCTATCTATCTTTTTATGTTCTGTAAGCTGCCCATAGCTGCTTGATTGGTGAGATGTAACAGGCAAATAAATAACAGAGAGGGGATGAAACTGACCATTTTAATTAAGGAGTACAATTTATCCAAGGATTAATTTTACTTGGAAACCATTTCTGGACTTTTTGCTCAAAACTGGGGGAAAAGACAAAAATGTTGATTTTAGATTTTTGATGAGTAGAATGTTGTTTTTAGTACAGAAATGGGTCAAATGTTGTGAAATGCAAAGCAAAAGGTTGAGATTGTATTATTTTTGCAATCTGGTGCCCTAGGGGGTGGGGGGAAACCAGAAATCATTGTGTCGTGCTCTCTTGCTCTTTCTCTCTCTCTCTCTTTCTTTCTTTCTTTCTTTCTTTTTCTTTCCTTCCTTCCTTCCTTCCTTCCTTCTCTCTACTTACCTTTCTCTCACTGTCTCAGCTTTCTAATGTTTTTCCCCCTGTATTACACACACACACACACACACACAGAGTGTGTGTTTTTTTTGGTGTCAGACCATCAAATGAATCTGCAGAGAATCACCTGAGTGGCTTGTCAGCTTTGTAGAAATAAAACAATATTTCTCAAGCTGTTTCTTTCTGTCTCTCTCTTCTTCTTTTTTTTGATTACCCAAAAGAGCTTTTTAGCCAATGTAGGCAAAACACTTCAACTGAAGTATCCCTGTTGTGATGAGTTTGTGTGACATTACTAAAGAAAGACCACTTTTACCCAATTTGGGGTCATTTGGGAAGCCCTGGGATAAAAGCTAAAAGATTTCCAAGCAGAGAAATGGAGAGAAAATGTAACCCCACCCCCTGAGGATTGCCAAGCAATGCAGCTGCAGGGAGAGGCAGCCCATAGACAGGACTTGGGTCTGCTGGAGAGGGAGAGGGGCAGGTAAAGAGGGGGGAGGGAGAGAAGGAGGAGGAGGAGGGAGGAAGAAGGAAGGAGGAGGAGGAGGGAGGAGGAGGAGGAAGAAGGAAGGGAGGAGGAGAAGGGAGGAGGAAGAAGAAGGAAGGAGGAGGAGGAGAAGGTGGAGGGAAGGGGAGGAAGGAAGGAAGGACGAGGAGAAGAAGAAGGAGAAAGGAGGAGGAGGAAGAAGGAAGAAGGAGAAGAAGGAGAAGGAGGAGGAGGGAGGAGGAGGAAGAAGGAAGGAGAAGAAGAAGGAGAAGGTGGAGGGAAGGGGAGAAGGAAGGGAGGAGGAGGAGAAGAAGAAGGAGGAAGGAGGAGGAAGAAGGAGAAGGAGGAGAAGGGAGAAGGAGGGGGAGAAGGAGAAGGGAGGAGGAGGAGGATGAGAAGAAGAAGAAGAAGAAGAAGAAGAAGAAGAAGAAGAAGAAGAAGAAGAAGAAGAAGAAGAAGAAGAAGAAGAAGGATTCTTGTATTCCCTTGGACTGCAATAGATCCAATCAGTAGATCCTAAAGGAAATCAACCCCGACTGTCCTTCGGAAGGGCAGATCCTGAAGCTGAAGCCCAAATGCTTTGGCCAACAAAGGAGAAGAGAAGACCCCCCAAGGTTGGGAAAGATGGAAGGCCAAAGGGGGAGGGGACGGCAGAGGAGGAGATGGTTACATAGGCTCCCCACAAAAAAATCTGAATTTGGGCAAACTCCGGGAGACAGTGGAGGACAGGCGGGCTTGGCATATGGCGAAACGGAGGGGTCACGAAGAATCACAAAACAGGAAAAAAATAGATAGGAAAATCTGTTAGCAATCCTGAGCTATGTAGGTTGTGAGGGAGGGAGAGAGGGAGGGAGAAAAAGAAAAAGAAAAAGAAAGAAAGAGAAAGGGAAAGAGGAAGAAGAGAAAGAGAAAGAAAAAGAAGAAAGAGAAAGAGAGGGGAAAGTGGGAGGAAAAAAGGAAGGAAGGAAGGAAGGAAGGAAGGAAGGAAGGAAGGAAGGAAGGAAGGAAGGAAGGAAGGACAAAGCGGATCTAAACATTTTTCAAGCATTAATGAAAATGCAAAGCAGAATATTGAAGCACTTACATCTGGTTTTACACCTTCAGCCGAGTACTCTTAGTGTACTTTTTAAAAAAATTTTTACATGTGTTATCCTGCCTTTATTATTTTTTAATATGTAACTGAAGGTGGCAAACATCACTCAGAGTCCTTCTGCCTCCTTTCCCCCCCACGACAACAGCCCTGCGAGGTGGGCTGGTGGGCTGAGAGAAAATGACTGGTTCAAAGTTCACCCAGCCAGCTTTCATGGTGAAGGGAGGACTGGGATATTTTCACAGAAAGGCTTGTAAGTACACTTCGTTGTAAATATATTCTGGCCTAAGCTTGTACAGGAATAAACGGGCCTCTGTTTTACTTGTCAGCAGAGTGCGTGAGTGTGTGTCCCCCACAAGGTTACACACCATATGAACTTCGATTGCAAACTCAAGTTAAAATGTAGAATAGAATAGTAAAACATAAAATTGAAAGTTATAGAAAATTATAGAATAGAATAGAATAATATAGAATATAGAATGTAGAATATAGAATATAGAATATAGAATATAGAATATAGAATATAGAATATAGAATATAGAATATAGAATATAGAATATAGAATATAGAATATAGAATATAGAATATAGAATATAGAAAAGAATAGAATAAAATAGAATGGAATGGAATGGAATGGAGTAGAGTAGAACAGAATAGAATAGAATAGGGAATAGAATAGAATAATATAGAATAGAATAGAATAGAATAGAAAATAGAATAGAATGGAATAGAATAAAATAAAATATAGAATATAGAAAAGAATAGAATGGAATGGAGTAGAATAATTATATAGAATAGAATAAAATAATAGAATAATATAGAATAAAATAAAATAAAATATAGAATAGAATAGAATAGAATAGAATAGAATAGAATAGGAAATAGTATAGAATAATGTAGAATAGAAAAGAAAATAGAATAAAATAGAATAGAATAGAATAAAATATAGAATATAGAATATAGAATATAGAATATAGAATATAGAATATAGAATATAGAATATAGAATATAGAATATAGAATATAGAATATAGAATATAGAATATAGAATATAGAATATAGAATATAGAATATAGAATATAGAATATAGAATGGAATGGAATAGAGTAGAACAGAATAGAATAGGAAATAGAATAGGAAATAGAATAGGAAATAGAATAGGAAATAGAATAGGAAATAGAATAGGAAATAGAATAGGAAATAGAATAGGAAATAGAATAGGAAATAGAATAGAATAATATGGAATAGAATAATATAGAATAGAATAAAATAAAATATAGAATAGAATAGAAATATGGAACAGAAGAGAAGAGAAGAGACAGAGTTGGAAGGGACCTTGGAGGTCTTCTAGTCCACCCCCTGCTCAAGCAGGAGACCCTCTCCCATTTCAGATCAGGGGCTGTCCGTATAGTCCGTCCTTCCTTTGCCAGAAGAGCTGCGTGTTCTGGGTGGAGGGGATGATGTGGCATTTGGGGGGATTTCTAGCAAGAGTCAAAGATCAAAGCTTCTTCTAGAACAGCTAAGACAGAATGTGAGGAAGATTCTACGATGAGGTTATTTTTTTGGGGGGGGGAAACTCTGGGATACAGTAACTTCAGGCAGTCCTTGAGTTTTGTTTAGTGACCATTCAAAGTCGCCATGGCATTCAAAACAGGGATTTATGACCATTTTTCACACTTACGACCCCTGCAGCCTTCCGACAAGCAAAGCCAACGGGGAAACCAAACTCCCTTAACGACGGTGCTGCTAGCTTAACAACGGCGGGGATTCGCTTGACCGCTGCGGCAAGAAACGCCATAAAATGGGACGGTCGTTCAAAGGGACCACCCCTCCCAAATATGAGTCAATGGGCAAGCAGTTGGGGGGTTTGGTCACTTGACCCTGGGGGGAGGGAGGGGCCCATGCTCATGAGGGTGAAAAACGGTCAGGCTGACCATTTTTTTAGGGACTGTCGTAACTTTGAACAGTCACTCAACGAACTGTCGTAAGACGAGGACCGCCTGTGGATTACATCCCCCGATGTGGCAGGACGCTGGAGCTGGCCCACCTTCTGCATTTTAGCAATGGGGCATTGTGGGAAAGCCCAGGAGAAGAGCTGGATTGGCTCAGCGGGCGAAGGTGGGATGGAAGCCCGAAAGAAGCTTCCAGAATAAACAGCCCTGAACCAACTCCAGGGCAGGTAAGGATGGAGGTGCAGGAAGCCGATATCAGGCGGAGGATCGCAAGCCCTGTGCAGGGCCAAGACCCCCAGGCTGTGGGTCAGGGCTGGGCGGAAGGGGAGACAGGATCCTGCCAAGGCAACCTTGCCTATCCTTGCACACCTGGATGTGGGGGGGAGGATCAGGACCCTCGGAGTGGGGGGAGCATTTCCCTAGTTCCAAAAAATCTGGAGGGCACAAAAATCAGTATGTGGGGGGGGGGGAGGAGGAAGAGGAGGAGAGGAAAGAGACGGAAGGGAGAGGGAGGAGGAAAAGAAAGAGGAAGAGAGGGGGGAGAAAGAGGAAGAGAAGGAGAAGGAGAGACGGTGGAAGGAGGAAGAGAAGAAGGAGAAAGAGACGGGGGGAGGAGGAAGAGAAGGGAGAGGAAGAGGAAGAGAAGGAGAGAGGGGGAAGGAGGAAGAGAAGAAGGAGAGAGAGAAATAGATGGGGGAAGGGGGAAGTGAGGGGAGAGGAGGAGGAAGAGAAGGAGAAAGCGACGAGAGAAGGAGGAAGAGAGGGAGGGGAGGAGCAGGAGCAGAAAGAGAGAATGCAGGAGGAAGAAAAGGAGAAGGAAGAGGGGGAGAAGGAAGGAGAAGGGAGGAGGAGGAGGAAAAGAGGGAAGAAGAGGAGGATGAGGAGAAAGAGGAGAAGGAAGAGGGGATAGAAGAGAAGGAGGAAGAGGGATGGCAAGGGAGAGGAGGAGAAAGAAAAGAGGGAGGAGGGGCAGGAGGAAGAGAAGGGGAAGGAAGAGGAGGAGAAGGGAGGAAGAGGAGGAAGAAGAGAAGGAGGAGGCTCTCTGTCAAATGTGGGGGCTGGTCTCCTTTGCTCATTGCCAGCCAGAGCAGGAGAGAGAGCCCCCACCCCCCAAATGGGGCAGAGCAGCTGGAGAAGTCAGAGAAGGGCCCTTCCTATCTCCACTGGCCTCCAGCCTCTGACCTCATCCCCCGGCTCCCTGGGAGTTCAAATCGTGTGAAAGAGAGAAACTGACCGGGACCAAAACAGAGCCAAGGCAGGAGTTTGTGCAGCCAGCTCAGTCCAGGGGTCAAGAGGAGAGCACTGGGCAGGGAGAGGGGCTTGAAACACACAAACGCAGCGATGGAGGAGAATCGACAACACAACGCAACACCCCCCTTGTCTTTCGATCGCAGGGAGTCCTCGAAACCCCTCACTTAGTGACCATTCAGGGTTACGACGGACCTCCCTAGAGCCACTTACAGCACAGTTTCAAAGTTCAATCACCTGTCTTCCCCCCCCCAGTCACATGATCACATTTTGGTTGCTTGTCAATCTCCTTCTGAAACACAGTGGAAAGCCGACTGGACGGTGACGGTGTCCAGAGAGGCTTCCGGCTCTTTCCAAAGCCCCCAGCTGACCTTGCCTGAGCTTCAAAGCCTAGTGAGGGCGGAGCTGGGAAATGCTGGGAAAGGAGGCCACCAGGAGATGAAACTGTCCCCATCAACTTATTTGGAACCATTTTTAGCCTCGGGTTCTTTCTTAAGCCCCCACCCCTTTTCAGAGAAGAGGAGGCTACCCCAATAGCGATAGCAATAGCCGTTAGACTTATATACCGCTTCATGGGGCTTTCAGCCCTCTCTAAGCGGTTTAAAGAGTCAGCATATCGCCCCCAACAACAATCCAGGTCCTCATTTCACCCACCTCGGAAGGATGGAAGGCTGAGTCAACCTTGAGCCGGTGAGATTAGAACCACCAAACTGCAGATAGCAGTCAGCTGAAGTGGCCTGCAGTGCTGCATTTAACCACTGCGCCACCTCGGCTCTTATCTATCTATCTATATTTATCATCTATCTATCTATCTATCTATCTATCTATCTATCTATCTATCTATCTATCTATCTATCATCCATCCATGCATTATATCTGTTTATCATCTGTCTGTCTGTCTGTCTGTCTCTCTGTCTGTCTATCTATCTATTTATCTATCTATCTATCTATCTATCTATCTATCTATCTATCTATCTATCTATCTATCTAGCAATCGCAGTTAGACTTATATACCGCTTCATAGGGCTTTCAGCCCTCTCTAAGCAGTTTACAGAGTCAGCGTATCGCCCCCAACAACAACAATCCGCATCCTCATTTCACCCACCTCGGAAGGATGGAAGGCTGAGTCAACCCTGAGCCGGTGAGATTAGAATCAATCAATCAATCAATTGGGAATAAGAACTGGAAGGGTCCTTGGAGGCCATCCAATCCAGCCCACTGCTCAAGCAGGAGACACTATAGCATTTCAGGCAGGTGGCTGTCCAGGTGTTGGGAGCATCCACGATTTCTGGTGGCAAGCTGTTCCACTGGTTAATTGTCCTCACTGTTAGGAAGTGTTAACTCCTTAATTCCACGCTGCTTCTCTCCTTGTTTAGTTTCCCTCCGTTCTTTCATTTCCTGCCTTCAGGGGCTTTGGAGAATAGGTTGACCCCCCTCTTCTTCTTTGGGGCAGCCCCTCAGATATCGGAATCCTGCTCTCATATCCCCCCCCCCTGGTCCTTCTTTGCTCTAGGCCAGTGGTTCCCAAAGTTGGCAACTTTAAGACTTGTGGACTTCAACTCCCAGAATTCTCCAGCCAGCAGAAAAATGACTCTTACTATCTACCTACTACATTATAATTGATTACTACAATATCTGGCATTATTTTCCACTAATATTTTCTACCATTACCATTCCCATTCTACCAGGTATTAAGATCTGCCATTATTAATTACCTACTGTTATTATTATCTGGCGTTATTATCTATTATTATTAACTATCTGGTGCTATATAATATCTCTAAGTCTCAACACTGGCTTGATAGCTCAGAATCAGCCCACCATCAGTTCTTACTATCCACAAATATTAACCGAAATTCTGGTTTCGATTTTGACACCTGCCTTCCCGCCACCCGTTCTTTTCAGCCAGATTCTCCCCGATTTAGCAGACCGGGGATCCAGACCAGGAGATTGTGTGTGTGCATGTGCGTGTGCGTGTGTGCGTGCACGTGCGTGCAAAATCCGTTTGCCTAGGATCTGCTGCGCTACCAAACCACTACCCCAGCGGTTTCGAAGGCAAACGGATTTTGCACGTACGCACGCACGCACACACAATGGATCTTCTAGTCTGGATCCCTGATCTGCTAAATCGGGGGGAATCTGAATGAATGGAAGCGCGTGTTCCAGGCACGAATTTCGCCCCAGCCCTTTTTCCTTGGCTTTCTGATCTTGTGGCGGGGATCCAGCCTTTAAAAAAGATCTGCATGTCGATCCCATGGCGGGGGGGGGGGGGGCTTTACTGAACGCCCCTTAAATGCAAGGCAAAAATGGAGGCCATTAACCAACAATATAGAGGCGACTCTTGGTGACTTCGTTGGTCCCAACAAGCCAACTGCTCACCACCTCACTAATCCACCGTAATCCACCCAGGAATGAGAAATACGTTTTCGGAATCGCGTCTCGGAGCCTGGGGCGGAGGGCGACGGCGGGGGAGACCCCCTTCCCGGGGCGGCTTCCCTGCCCTCTCTTGTTAGAGGGGCTGGTTTTTTCTGAAACGGGCAAGCGAGAAGGGTCAGTCCGAATCCCTCCGATTTTTTAAAAAAGCCTCCCATGGTTAGCAATTAATCCCTTGGGTGGGGGCATCTTCCCCTGGCGGCCCAGTCTCGTGTTCCTGCTTCGAATTCCCCACGCTGGGGCAAGTAGGCGTGGGAATTGGTTTCCTGGTGGTCTCCCTTCCGAGGCCTAACCAGGCCTAACCCTAATTTGCCGCTGCAAGATCTACTTTATGCAACTCGCCCCGGGTGGAAGTGAAGGAGCGTTTATCCATTTCAGATTTGAATATTATAGTTTATCTTGACTTCCTAAAGCTCCGAGCATTCATCCATTCATTTTCATTCATTTGCAGTATTTATAGTATTTATATGAGGCCAGCCCCCCACCTCATATCTAGAGACTCTGGACGAAATGCAACAATATTCCCCGTAGGGGGAAAGGCGAGTTTCCCCAAGACAAAAACGCAAAACAGACCCGGGATAGGAGTGAGGCCGTTTGAATGCAAGTGTAGAGGCGCGGGTTGGCCCCGATTCGTAACTGCCGGATGGGTTCTTGGCTTAATTCTGCGTGTTTTATTTATGTCAGTTGAGATAGGCCCTCTTGTAAACCCCGCATTATACACAGATGTGTATAAATCTTCCGTGGGGTGCGCACGATCTCTCCTCTGAAAAATAACAGGTAGTTCCTTAAGAAACCGGTTTACAAAACGACGCCTTTCCACATCGAAATATCCTCTGAAATATCTCTGGCGCAGGGTAAAAGAGGGGGGCCATTCAGGGAAACACGTCCTGCAAATTTTTTTTTTGAAGAAAATCTTGAAATAATTTTGTTTTTTTTATTCAAACCGGGGAGAAGGAAAAACAGCCCCCTCCCCCCGTTTCTAACGTCCGCCTCCAAGTTCTCCGAAAGCTACGCACGGTTGCAAATAAACGTTTCAAATCCCCCCCACCCCCCCAAAAAAGAATCTGCGTTTGCGATCCAGGCCGCCGCGCGTATCAGCCCATCAGAAATAAATCCGCGATGGAAGAGTTGCCAATGAATTCCTTCAATCGCCATTTTCGTCAAAGGGCGGGGGCGGGGGCGGGGGCGGCGGAAAAAAGAGAGCCCCCCCTCCCCCACCCCGTCTTCGCCCTGCTAATATTTTCCTCGCCAAATAAAACAAACAAACAGATAAATAACCTATCCCCGCGCCCGCGCGCCTATATTGATAAAAGGCATCGAAATAAACCGACAGGAAGTAACGGATACGAGGAAGAAAGAAAGAAAGAAAGAAAGAAAGAAAGAAAGAAAGAAAGAAAGAAAGAAAGAAAGAAAGAAAGAAAGAAAGAAACAGAAAAAGTCTTTGCACTAAATGGAAGTAGTATCCAAGGTGTCTACGTACACACACACACACACACACACACACACAATATTTTGGGTCGCAGCTGAAACCCCTCCAGCCGCGGTTCCCTAACTCTCGAAAAGAGAATATTTAGTGTGGCGATTACGATTTAGAAACGTGAATTCTGCCTTAAGAATTGTGAGCCTTTTTTCCCCCTTTTTTTTGCCGGAGAGAAAATACACCCCCAGATTCTCAGGGACGCCTGGATTTCGACTGTGAGTGGGACTTGTTTTTATTTTATTCCCACCTTTCCCGCTCTCTAGGAATAAACCCTGCCAAGAAATGGGCGGCCAACAAATTTAATAAATAACTAAATAATAAACAGATAAATAAACTGAGAGCTGTCCCTTCTCCTTTCTGAGTTCAGAGCTGCAAATGGCGGAGGGATCTCAAAGGAATTCGCAGCCTAGGAAGCTTGCAAGGGGAAGATCTCTTGCACAAGCTTTAGAGGGGCCGCGCAAGAGAATCCCCCCCCCCCCCAAGGAACGGGGCTGCACCTGGGAAGAACCTAGGGTGGTTCCTACTGGGTTGGTCTCTGCACCTCGATCTCTTATCTTCTTTTCTGCCAAGGAGGGAGGGAAGGAGGGAAAGGAGGAAGGAGAAAAAGGAACAGGGAAAAATATAATTAAAGGGAGGGATGGAGGAAGGAAAAGAGAAGAAGGAACAGGGGGGGAAGGAAAATTATAATGGAAGGAAGGAAGGAAGGAAGGAAGGAAGGAAAAGAGAAAAAAGAACAGGGAGAAAGAAGGGTAAATTATAATGAAAGGAAGGAGGGAAGGAAGGAAGGAAGGGAGGGAGGAAAAAAGAAAAAGGAACAGGGAGAAAGATTTAAACATTATAATGGAAGGAAGGAAAGAAGGAAGGAAAGAAGGAAGGAAGGACAGAAAAGAGAAAAAGGAACAGGGAGAAAGAAGGGTAAATTATAATGGAAGGAAGGAAGGAGGGAGGGAAGTAAGGAAGGAAGGAAAAGAGAAAAGGGAACAGGGAGAAAGAATTGAAAATTATAATGGAAGGAAGGATGGAAGGAAGGAGAAAAAAGGAACAGGGAGGAAGAAGGGAAAATATAATTAGAGGAGGAATGGGAAGGGAAGAAGAGAGGGAGGAAGGAAGGAAGGAAGGAAGGAAGGAAGGAAACGCCAAGACAGAAAAGGCCCCGGCGGGGGAGGGGGGGATGCCACCGCCGATTTTAGCAAGGGGAAAGCGCCCTTCTGCTTCTTTGAGGGGTCCTGGGAGCTGCCGAGGGGCGTCTGAATCCACCGATCCGGCCCCCAAGAGAAGCGGTCGGGAGAAGGGCCGAGGAGGCCCGGCGGGCAGCTTGGAATTCGGTCCAGGAGGCGGCGGGCCCGCGCCCAGGCCCGCAAGAGCCGCGCCGGTTGGCGACCCTCGCGGCGGATCCGCCCCTCCCCGACCCCTCTCACAAGCCTTTGTTCCTGCCGAGCCTTGGCGGGGCCCTGGAGGCGGCGAGATGGGCTCCGGGTGCGAAGGGCTCCCCCCACAGAGGAGCCCCCTCCAGGGGCCCGGCAGGCTCGGAGGCCGAGTGTGCGGGGCTGGGGGAAGGGTCTGGGGTCCCAGCCAGGCTCCTCCGGGAAGCGGCGCTCGTTTCTCGGGGCGCCGAGTGCTGCGAGAAGGGAGGCCCGGGGAGTCGCGGAAAGGAAGAGCGCCTCTTTTGCGGGGAAAACTCCGGGCCTTCTCGGGGGGGCGCCCAGGGGCGGCTCGCGGGGTCCTTTCCTTTTCTGCGGGGTCTCGTGGCTAAAGTGAAGGAGGAGACATTTTTAAAAAACCGACTGCAGCCCCAGCCGAGCCCTCCCCGCGCCCCCTTCCCCCAACAGCTTCTCCGGCAATGAAAATGCCCGCCAAGGACGCAATTTCCCCAACCCGCATATTTTGTGTGGGGGGGAATTGCCCGCCGTGGCTCCCCAGAGCGATTCGCTGTCCCCTTCGTTTTCCCCGCAAGTTGTGGCGAGTGTCTGGGTGCCTTTTGGCCAGCAGCAACCTATTGAATCGGGCCCCCTCCTCCTCCTCTCCTCCTCTTCTGCATTCCTTTCTCTTTCTCCTTCCCTTCTTCTCCTTCCCCGTTTTCTTCTCTTCTGTATCTCCTTCTCTTTCTCCTTCCCCTTCTCCTCCCTCTCCTCCTCCTGCTTGTTTCTCCTCGCCACCCCCCACACAAGCCGGCGAGCCACCCCATTCCCCTTGGACCGAGCCCTCCGCAACCTCCCCAAGAGCCTGGCTTTGAAGGGCGCCCAAGGGCCGAAGCCCACCGCTGCCCTTTAGCCAGGCGCAGCCTCGGGCCTTCAAGGAAACCCATCCTGGGCGACCCTGTCCGGCAAGAGACGGCCCCGTAGGCCGAGGAAGCCGCCGCGGGCAGCAGCTGGAGAGCTGGGGGAAGCAGTTCACTGCTCTGGCATTTACTGTATGAATTTTTATTTTCTTACAAGTAACCACAAGTATGCCATTCAATCTTGGCGGATACTATTTTGTGTTATTCAATATTATATCAGTCCCTCTTATCATCGACTCTCATCTGCTCTTCTGCTTTCCATACCCCAGATTACACCCTATTCCACCGCGGCCCCGCCTCCTCTCCCTCTCTCCTCTCTTCCCTCCTTCCTTTCTTCCCTCTGCCATCCCTCTCTTCTCTACTTCCCCTTCCTTTCCCCTTCTCCTCTCTCCTCTTTCCACCCTTTCTCTCTCCCCTACTCTTTTCCTCCCCTCTGCTCCCTCTCTCCTAACCCCTCTCTTCCTCCTCTGGGGGGAGCTTTTGCGGGGGGGGGAGGGGAAGCCGAGGAGATTTGGGGCTGCAGAAAAGAGAAATTAGAACTAAACAGGGGCCCCTTTTATTCGTCCCTTGGTTACGCATTTGCTCGGTTCCGGGTCTAATTCTAGCTGCTGTTTTGGACTTTTCAAGCTCTATTGTGGCCCGGTTATTGGGGGGGGGGGGGGCGTCCGTTCTCCCCAATTACATTGGACTCTCCTTCAGATCTAGGGCGCGTTGTGGGTTTCATCTTTTAGAGAGGCCAGGCGGGTGCCGGAGGTGGGCCTTCCCTCTGCTGCCTCCTTTATAGAATCGTTTCTGTCCCCCCTACCACCACTAACCTCAGAGGGGTCTGTTTTCCTCCCTTTTGACTATCCATCCCACCATCCCTCAAAAAGCTGGTTGTGCCACCCGACCTGTTGGGCACCCAGAAAACTCGGGGATTATTAAACTGGCTACCTACTTTCCTCTAAAATCCCTTTGTTGTGTCATATGAACGATTTGGTTTTGGCTTTGTGGAGAGTCACTGGCCGCGAGCCGGGAGGCTATCCAAGCCGGATATTTAAAAATAAAAATAAAATATCGAAGATAAATTGGATAAAGACAGGAGGTATTGTCACCCGCGTCGGCGACTGAAAGGGGAGGCTGCACGTACCGCTTCCCGCGTGGGAATCCCCCCAAACGCGTCTCCTAGTCAATGAAGGCCGCGGAAAAAAACCCTCCAAGGATTAAGGCCGCAGAAGCGCCCCGTTTTCCGAGGCCGACGCCGCGCCACGGATCCCACGAAAATCACGGGATCGGAAGGCTGAGCCGCCGGATCCACGCACGGATTATTCCTCTCCCCCCCCGCGAGGCTGTCCGAAGGTTTCCGGCGAGGGAAACGGCGGCCGGATTTCAACCGCGAGTCGCCTCCGAAGCGCCAAGGAAGAAGAAGAACGGATTTTTCGACTTTTTGCGTTTTTCAAACGACCCAAGAACCTGATTTTATGATTGTTATTTTTTTGGTCGTGGGGAAGGCCTGGAAGAGGGAAATAAACGGTTGAGGAGGGGGCGTCAGGCGGGGAAATTGAAGAGGGCAGAACCCCGGCCAGGCGACACATTTGGGGTGAGAAAAGAGGAAAAATCCCAGATATTCAGGCGGCCTCCGGGGTGAGGGGGGGCACCGGATCGGCCGCCTTAAATCCGAAGGGCGCTCGGGAGCCCTTTACTCCCGAGTAAGCCTCTTCGGCGAGAGAAAGGGAGGGAGGGAGGCCGTCAGAGCGGCGACTGGCCTAGCCCGAGAAGGCCGAGGGGAAATTCTGCGGGATCCCGCTTGCCGGTGCCCGAAAGAGGCCTCGTGGGAAGGAGCGCGGGCAAGCCTGGCTTGGGGGGGTCCCCTCCGCCGCTTTCTCTCCAGCCCCCCTGTCCAGCCTTGTTTGGAAGGGAAAGGAAGGGAAAGAGAAGCCGGAGGTCGGCCTTGAAAAGCCGCCGAAGGGAGGCCGGTTTTAGTTAGTTAGAGACGCCTGTGGTCAACCTTCTCTCCACTTCTGCCTCTCCCCAAATTCTGATGGAGAAACGGAAGAGAAGCGGAGGCGGCCTTCGGCGCTGGGAAACTGTGGGCCAGCCCCGCTTTTCGCCCGTTTCCCTTTGCACAACAACCGCCAGCAACAATTTTAGTCCCAAAAGGACACGGGGGCCTTTCTCTTTATTTCCTTTTATTTCGTATTATGCTTAGGCGGCTAATAAATGCTACTAATGCTAGTAGAGAAATACTACTACTACTACTAGCATCAGTAATAATTAATAGCATACTAGCTATTGATAGTATAACTATTAGCTATATTATGACTACACTAGGATTACTACCACGGTAGTAATTCTCTTCCTTGATTCTTCCTTCATACGATAGTTGTGCAGCTAATAAATACTACGATTACTATAGAATTATGACTACTAGCCGCACTACTAGTAATAATAATTCTATTCTCCTTGCCTTTCAACCGGCACTCTGCACACAAAGGGCGTATTTTAGCTCCTCCGTCTTCCAGGATTTTTCTCTCCATCCGTGTAAAATACGACCTGCCAAATTATCAACCTCGCATTTGTAAACAAATCCCCCCCCCCCAAAACGCGGTAAATATCTCACTGAAATAGAGGTTGCAATTTGGAGGGTGTCCGAAAAGGACAATTCAGACGCGTCGCGGCCTGAGCAGCGAAGAGGCCGCCCCTCCCCGGACCTCCGGTCTCCGCAGCTCTCTTGGGGTCCCTTGCGGGGGTCCAGCCAATAGCCCCTCCGACCGCCACTCCCCCCCCCCCCTAATTTCACCCGAGAACCAAGCAACGGGGAAGGAAACCTTAAGCCCAACGCCCAAAGGCTGCGTCGGCCTCCCCTCCGAGAGTCCACCTGCTTTGGGGGCCGATTTCACGGCGAGGAAACCCCCCACCCCAATTTTTGAAACGTCAGAAAGCCCCCTCTCATGGCGGCACAGGCCAGAAAACGACCCAGCCCCCCGCAGAACACCAGCGAGGCCAAATAACCTCGGGAAGGTAGCAGGTGTGCTAAGGGCTCCCACGACCAATGGCCGGAGCCTGTAAGGAGAAGGAAGGACTGACGGGTTAACGGGGGGCGCTCGGGTGGGGGGGGTGCTGTCCGGCCAGGTCAAGCGCAGGGCCAGGTATTTCTTCTGAGGTTGAAAGGACGCGGGAACCGGGCGGAGAAATCATCTGGGCCTGGAAGAGGATCGCGAGGGTGGGGGGAGGACCAAGAGCCCCCCCCAAGAGACCTTCCTCCTCCCCCCACAAGATCCAAGCCATTCTTCTTGAGGAGTCTGCCCCGCCCCTTCTTCTCCCCCTCCCTTTCTCCGGCTCGGTTTCGCAATCGGGATCCTCCGCCGAACCGACCCAGGGGCTGCTTGGCAAAAAGCCCTTTGCCCCCCCCCTGCCACCTCCGCATGCTGGGCAGCGGGACTCCCGCTTCCATCCTCCCCAGCCAAGAGATCCAAGGCCCGTATCTGATGAGGATGATGGGGACCGGGGCGCAAGAATTTCCCGGGTTTGCGAAAGGCAATTACAACCCGGAGCGGGCAGATGTGTGTGGGGGGGGATATGACCTGGGCGGGGGTCTTTCTCTTCATGAAGCCCAAGCGGGGAGGGGGGAGGAAAAGAACCCCGCGCTGGGCTCTCTGAGGCCGCGGTGACGCGGTTTCCCTGCGACGAGGCTGGTGCGGGGACACGCGCGCGCCCGTGCCCCGAAGCCCGGGCAATGATTTGGGGGGGGGGGAGAAAGAGCAGATGCGGGCAAGAGCGAGTCCCCCCAAAGCGCCCCCTCCCTCCTTGCCCGACCGCAAAGGTTGGCCCAACACAAGTTGCCCTTTCAGCCGCTGGAAATCTTCCAGCCTCAATTACACAACACAGCCACACACATCCCAAGGCAAATATAAACAAACAAACAAACACGTACGCACACGGGAAAATCTTCGCCTAAGCTCCCTCCTCCCTCTTCACTCCACTCCCCCCCACCCCCCAAAAAATGCACCAGCAGAAATCTTGCCAGGACTGGCTGCTCTTCCCTCCCTGCATGGAATGGGGCGCGGGGGGGGGGAGGGATTGGGGGCAGGCGACCGAAAAGGGACCCCCCGGTTGGAGGAACCGTGACCGGATCGGTTGGCAGGCAGCGTCGAAGCGGGAGCCGGGGTGGGAAGGACCAGGCGCCGGTCGAAAAAGGGTCTTTTGCCTCGGAGTAGAGTGAGCGCAGCCAGCTCCAGACCCCCATTGCTTGAGGGGTGGGGGAAGACAGGGGGGAGGAAGCCCCGAAGAGGAACGCGGGCCCAGAGGGCGGCTGAAAGAGGGGCGCGAAGCTGGGAGGGCTCCCGGGGGTCGCAAAGCGGCGGAGTTTGGAGAGGAAGAAGGCTGGAAAACGCGAGGGGTTTTGGACGAGACGGGGGCTCAGTCGAGAAGGCGCTGCCGGGGGTTTGGAAGGGGGAGAGATGTCCAGAAACGCCCTCCTACCTCTGAAGTCGCTAGGCTGGGACCCTCGGAAGCGAAGGCGGCCCTTACCTCGCACCAGGATCCGGCGGCAATAATCCGTTTCGCCCGCGGGGGACTGGCTGCCGCTCTCCGAGGCGCACTCTTGGGAAGGGCCGCTGGAAGCCGACGTCCCCGCCGCCAGGTCCCTGAGCTCGCCGCCGCCTCCTCCTCCTCCGCCGCCGCCGCGTCCCTTGGCGGCCTCCTTGTCCCGCGCCCGCTCGAAGGTCCCGCCGGGGTCGCCCAGGAGGTGGGCGCGTCTGCCAGAGCCGCTGCCCGCATCGCTCATGCCGGCCGGGAACATGGGCGCCTTCTCTGCGGAGCCCCTTCTTCCTGCCAGCTACTTGGGGTCGCCAACGGGGGTCCGGGAAGCCCAGGGGGGCGGCATGACGCCCGGCCAACCTCGGCCAGTTTTCCCGCTCTGGAGGCCTCCGGCTGCCCCTGACCTAGATAGCTGGACGCGAGCCCCGAAGACCCCCGACCTGCGCCTCCCCTAAAAGCCTTGAGAAGCTGCGGAAGCCCCGGGAGAGGCAGAAGCGCGGCGGGTCCGGAGGTCCGGCAGTGTCTCGGCCATGGCTTGGTTGCCCGGCCGGGTCGGGTGGGTTCAAACTTGGCCGGTCCAGCGCGCTCCGTCCGCCTCCATCCCCGCGCTGCGCCCCTGCCTCCCGCCCGCCAGCTCCGCGCCGTCTCCCTCTGATGAGCGAAGGGCGAGCGGGCGAGCGCAGCCAGCAAACACCGCCCCCCCGCCCCGCCGCCCACCCCCGCCAGGTTGGACCATCCCCGGCTCCAGGCGACCCCGGCCGAGACGCGTTGGAATCGGGGCGGGGGGGGGAGATCTCGGGCAGAGCCTTCCCGAGCCCCGCCCCCCGGTCTCGCCCCGCCTTCTCTGAGGGCTGAGCGCTGGGGGGGAGGGGTGAGAAGCGAGGTGGGGGTGGGCGGGCGGCTATACACCCCCCCATCCCCGCCTCACGTAATTTCCTGCTGCCCGGTTCATTCATTGGCGAACAAAGAACGGCTGGGCGGCTCCCGCCCACCTTCCCTCCGCGAGTGTCCGCGGTGGCCTTCGGGCATCCCTCTTGGTCCCTCGGGGCTGGAAGACCCCCGAGTCCGTCTCCTGGCCGGCCCAACTGTCGACCACCCTGCTCCCCCGACTTGGGGAGAGCCGCCGTTCACAGGCGCTGCTCCGCCGGGCTGGAAGAACGGACTGGCCGGAGTAGAAAGGATCCCGGAACCGGTGCGAGGTTCAGGGTCCGTTAGAGCAGCCGTGGCAGAGAGCTTTGGTTGCCCGCTGCCTCTTTTCGGATGCAGGGCAAAAAGCGGGGCTCGCGGGGGGCTCCTTTCCCCTCCTTTCCTTATCGTTCCCTTCCTTTCATTCCAGCTCCATCCACCCATCCATCCACGGATAGGTTGAGCCGGGAAAATGCGAGGCAAACGGATTGCACAGACAGGCTGCTCGCTAATAACCGCGTCCTGGGACGCCTCCTCGGTGTAACCGAGTCTCTCTCCCCCCCCCCCCCCCATCCCCGTCTTGCCCTGGTGAAGCTGCTGCTTGTTCTAACCAGCCCCGGCCAATCTGTTTCGTGAGAAAGAGTTAGAGACCCTCACCCACCCGGGTTGGCTGCGCGGAAGCTTCCGCCTTCAAAATTTGGGGCAAGAGAGAGCGGGGCGGGGGGGCGGAGGATGGAGCTGGCCCTGAATCCACCCAACCGGTTTCCGCGTCTGAAGGAAGAGCCGCGCGGCCCCTTCCCCACTTGAGCCCGGCGGTGCCCCTTGGGCTCAAGAGACAGGCGCACCCAGCCGTCCTCCGACCAGAAGGGAGAACTCGCGTTCTCCCTGCTCCCCGGACTGGTGGGGCGAGAACCGGCTTAGTCCGCGGGTGCCAAAAACACACGGAGGAATCCCAGAGTGGCTTTCCCCGAGGATTTTAATCAAAGGCAGAAGGACATAAGGAGAAGCTGTTCCCCCGCCTGGGGAAATGCGGGATCCCCTTGGAAGACTCGTAAGAGTTTCAAAACACTGTGGGGGGGGGGTATGGAGTGAGTGGGAGGGGGTGTCATTCCCCTTCCGACTGACCCCAAAGGCAGAAGCGATCGAGGGCCTCGGCTCATTCCGATGCGGAGGTTGCCTGGCCTGGTGGAGGACTTAAATTCGGGGAAGGGGCGAGGGGCGGAAGAGAAGGGAGGCTGGGCCTGCAGACAGGGGGCTCCGCGTCTTTTAAGCAGCCTCGGACTTTTGGCAAAAGTGCTTTCCTAGGTGGGGAAGACCCCCCACCCACCCAGGGCATTTCCTAACCAGCTGGGGGTGGTGTTTGCGTTTGTGCGTGGACGCGTGACTACCGCTTCTCCCGTTCAATTCTGCACTAGTTGGAGAAGGTTTCCGGCTTCCTGTGGTGCGGAGAAACCCCCTTCTCGGGGCTCAATCAGCCTGGGCCTAGGGCTCCCTCAACGCGTGTGGGATTTTTCCCCCCCTTGGCATTCAGTTGCCATCGTAAAGAAGGAAAACCAGCGCGTCCTTCCGGGTTTCCCCGTGGAATTTATTTCACGTGTGGCACCTGCGGAACTCGTGCTGTCGCTGGTGTTCACATATAACTTAAATTAAGCCTCGTCCCGTGGGATTATTTCAGTTTTTGGGCGGGCTGCCGGGAGAGAGAGACGAGCTTCAAAGACGTATTGGGCAAAGAATTAATTCTCGTTCAAATTCTTCCCCCAAATTCCTCAGAATTCCGGATCTTTTAGCAGCCTCCCGCTTTCCCGACGACCTGCCCGAATCTCGGATAAAACCAACACACTCACTCACTCGCCATAAAAACAAAGCCTTGTTGCATCTCCAGGACAAGCCAAAAAATATATATATATTTTTTAAAAACCCAAGGAATTTAGCCAGGGATCAGATTTTATTCGTCAAGAAAAATGCAAAGCTGTTGAAAAAGGGTTGGGAAAAAGAAAAAAGGAAAAAGGAAAAAAGCGGAGGAACGTATTTTTTTTTATGTTTTTACGACTTGGTGAAATAAAAACAGGGAAAATGTTTTTTTATTTATTTAAACATTTCTGACCGCTGCTCTTTTGGGGATCCCTGGAAAGTGATTATTGTTTTCTTTAAAAGGAGAGGAATAGAATAAAACCTCTTCCTTCAAATGCGTGTGAAGAATTGCTGTAGCCTTAAAACCGGTTTTTTTTTCTTTTTCTTCCCGAATTCAATCTCCCCTATTTTCCCATTTGGGTTTCTTGCTTCGGGATCTTGTCCCTAAATGCGGAGGGATCCAGAGGGGGAAGCGAATCTGCCAGCTGAATTACCGCCCTGATGGGAATCTGTTTGGGGAACCAGCTTTGTAGAAATTACATTCCTGTTTTTCAAAACTTTAAAGGGGGTAGAAGGTCACCTCCAGAAAAAGGCAAAAACAAACGTAGAAAAATACACACATACACATATATTCAATTTCAATTCAATTTATTACATTTATATATAAAATATATATAAACACACACACACACACACACACACACACACACACACACACACACACACACACACACACACACACACACACACACACACACACACACACACACACACACACACACACACACACATATATATATATATATATATATATATATATATATATAATATATATATATATATATATATATAATATGTTCTTGTTTTTGTTGCTTTTCTGCAATTTAGCTTGGTAAACTTCTGTAAACCACCTGGAAAGATTTACAGAGTAATATTCTGTAAGCAACAACACTTTTGTAATATGTGGTTTTTTTAATGTTGTACACCGTCCTGAGTCCTTTGGGAGAAGGGCGGCATATAAATCCAATAAACACACAAACAATAAACAAACACAAAGTCCCTCCCCCTCCTCTCTTTCCGACCGAGAGGCTTGTTTCAAATTTCTTAGTCTAGCCTTCCTTGTGGTCTCCCATCCTTGGAATAACCAAGCCCAGACTTCCTTGCCTGTTTGATGTTGGGGGGGGGGACACCTCAACCTTTAATATTCCCACAGAAATGCAGAGTGCTTCTCGTGTTTAAAGGATGGAATTGTAACCTATTCCTGAGTCCCCTTCGGGGAAAAGGGCGGCATATAAATGCAATAAATGCAATAAATTCAATTCCTTTCTTTAAAAAAACAACCACCGCTTTTCAAAGGAAGAGCGACCTGAATTTTAAACAAAAAACCCACACCATTTCTTACGGTTTTCATTTCACCAAGGCTATAAAAACAAAAAAAGGGCCTTTGTTTTATTTCGATGGTGATCAGAATGAAGCGGTTGGCTGAAGCGTTCCTCTAAACAGACAGGAATAGAAGCGCAATTTATAATAAATTATAAAAACATGATATGTTTTCAACTCACAGAGTGAAAGGTCCCTTCCAGCTCTATTCTGACTCAATTTTGGCCCCTTCGAGAAAGATCTTCCTGCCAGCGTGCCATTCCTCTAAGGGGGCCTCGCCCTTACAGGTGGTTAGGGGCGCCCACCAGGGACACCCCCAGCCCAATACGACCCTCAATCCCCACCAAAGGATTTCCTTAACGCGGAACCGGCTCTTAGCCCGGCTTCAAATCCACAACCTCCAGCCGGCTAAGAAGGACGAAAGGGCGACGAAGGCCAAGCGGAGATGCGGAGATGGAGCGGCCCACAGTCTGGGGGGGGGGTCCCCTGTGTGGCCGTCTAGGCCGGAATTGCGCGGAAGATGGAAGGACGAAGCCCGCAGCCTGGAAAGGGCGAAAGCGAGCCAGCAAACCAGGGGTTGATGGGAGCCAGACCCGCGGACCTTCCCCCCGCCGCGGATCGGGGCCCTCGTAGGAAGGAGGGCGGGCGAAGCGTCCTGCCGCGTTTGGGGGGCGAGGGGAGAAAAGGATGTGGTGGGGGGGGTGAGGAGGCTCCCCTGGCAAAGACGGTCGGCCTCCAAACGCTAGAAAAGTAGAAAAGGTTAAAAATAACAAAAGGGGAGGCGGGAAGAGAAGAAAATTGCGAATTTGCGACCAATTAATTCGAGTAAAGCTTGCCGCCGTCTCCTCTAAATGGTTGCAGAAAATCTTTTCTCCCACCTTGCAAAGGCGGCATTTAGGGGGGGGGCAGCTCCCCCCAAATACCGTCTCCGGTCCCAGTTGCTGTCTTCCAGCTCGTTCCGCAACCTGCGGCCGGGAGGCGAGGCCGAGGCGGCCTCCTCCTGCTCTCTCCCTTCGGTCTCGCTTCGCCCAAGGCCCCGCTTCCGCCGCCGGCTCCTCTGCCCACATCCAGGCCTTTGCGGGCCGGGCCTGCTTCCTGGCCCCAGCACGGCTCGGAAGTTTAGAGAGGGAGGCGCGGCTCGGAGGTTGGGAGAAGGGAACGGTGGTTCCGCGGCTCGGGAAGGCAGCGGGCGAGGGGCAGAGCGCGGGTGGAGCTCCGGCCCGGCTGAAACTGCGTCCACCCTCTCGCAGAGAGAGTTCCTCGGTTCGCTTTCCGCAAAGGCTTCGCTTGGAGCCGGGATTTCGGTTGCAGAAAAGGAGGAAGGGAATAAGAGAGGAAGGGAGGGAGGAAGGAACGAAGGGAGGGAGGAAAAGATGAAGGTGGAAAGGGAGGAAGGATGGAAGAAGGAACCCAGGCAGGCAGAATTGAAAGGAAGGAAAAGAGGAAGGAAGGAAGGAGATAGAAAGGTGGA
The DNA here is from genome assembly GCF_051295495.1 of Thamnophis sirtalis. Lineage (NCBI taxonomy): Eukaryota > Metazoa > Chordata > Lepidosauria > Squamata > Natricidae > Thamnophis > Thamnophis sirtalis. Next base: position 1,259,181 of record NW_028261390.1, read on the forward strand.
AAGGAAGGAATGAAAGAAAGAAAGAAGAAAGGAAGGAAAAGATGAAGGTGGGAAGGAGAAGGAAAGAAGGAAGGAGAAGACAGGAAGGCAGGTGGTTGTATTGGATGGATGGATGGATGGATGGATGGACGGATGGATGGAAGGAAGGAAGGAAGGCAGGCAGGCAGGCAGGCAGGCAGGCAGGCCAGACCTAATGGGGACCTGGGATGAATCCCTCCCCCACCCCGCTTTCTACCTGGGAACCCTTCAAGGATTGGAAGGAGCTCTCCCCGTGGCCTCCTTTTCAAAGTCAACCCCTTGAGGCCCTCCAACCGCTCTTCATGTCCTGCTCTTTTTCACGGCCGTTTCTCTTTCTTGCTCCAGCCGGTCAATTTCCCCACTTAAATACGATTTCCAAACGCCCCCCGACCCTCCTCGATCTACCGTTTCTCCTCTTCCTGCCCAAATTTAGAGGTTTCCATTTCCTCCTCCCAAAATTCAGGCTGCTGACCCCGACTGCCGAGGGAAGGGAGGTGCTTCTCCCCTGTGGCGGAGGCCCGGGACTTAAGGCCCCATAATCCCCTACTCCACACCTGTAAGGTCACCAGGTGGGGAAAAGATTAAGAGAATCCACGGGGGTGGAGAGGTCAGTTCAGACGTTCGCCGGGGTATTAAATCACGGGGGGAAGGGATGAATCGGAGCCGAACCTAGCGGGCCTCCCCGAGAAAATTGTTCCTACCACGGAACAATCTTTTACCTCGGAGGAACTGGCTTCGCATCCCTTCCCACCGACTTTCGGCGGGTCTGTTCTTAAACCTATCAGTGCATTCGGTAGAATCGGCCTTGGGCTGCTCTGCGTCTGCAGGATGATGGGTTTTGCTGTCCTCCCTCTCCGTCCCCGCCTTCTCAGCTCTCCGAAATGACCTTGGCTTTCCCGAAGGAGGCTACGACACCCACCCACCTACCCACGGCCCGGGGCCCCTGCCACTCCCCGGACGCCACTTTGATGTATTCACACGAACGGGCCGCATTCCCGAAAACATCCGGGAGCCCTTCTTAAACCCGGTCATAAATGGGGTTTATGGTGGGGGAGCGCAGAAGACCCCAAAGCCTTCACCCACCCGGAGGCAGAAATAAGGAGGACGCCGCCAAAGAGTTGGTGGGCGAGGGGAGAACAGAAACGAGGATTCACACGAATAAATAGTCACTGCTAGGTCGGCGGTTCCGGCCGCCTCGCGGAGCCTGCGCGCCCCGGGAAACTCCGCCGTTTGGATGCCAAGTTGTAGCCAGAAGGGCGCAACCCCCGAGGGGAGAGTGGGGGGGGGGGAGAAAGACCCTCCGCATTTGAGAAGGCTAGTTTTCTGCCGTCCCCCCCCAGTCCCGGGTTAAACAGACTCCGTGGGAAAGGCGCGAGTTCTCCTTCGCCAGGTGTTCTCGGGGAAAGGAAGGGAAGTCGCGTGGTTTACCCCCCCGCTATAACCTCTCCAGCGCCGTTTTTACGTTATGCTTTTCATTCACGTGTATTGGTAGGTTTCTTATGCTGTTGCAAATCGCCCGGAGTCCCGTAGGTGAGATGGGCGGTATAGAAATGTAATAAAATAGTAAGTACCTATGGGGGGGGGGCTGCACCTTCTCCCCACCCGTCCCGTGGGTGGGCGGCATCTCTCTTCCCCCAAAAGCTCTTCTTCCTCCTCCTCCTCCTCCTCCTCCTCCTCCTCCTCCTCCTCCTTATCCCTTCTCCTCTTTTTCCCTTTCCCCCTTTTCTCCTTCTCCGCTGGGGGCTTTAAGCCACCGGGGGCTCTACCGCCTGGGCCGGCCTTGGGCGAAGGCCGCCTAGGGCAGAGGTCCGACTGAGTCCCGACAGAAGCCCCTTCCCCCGGCCAAGAAGGGAAACGCAGGGAGGTTGGAGTCCTTTTAACTTCCAGGGAAAATAAAAATAAAACCGATACGCAGGAATTGAAATCATAAAGAATGAGGAGAAGGGAGATTAGGCAGCCTTCCTCTTTTTTCTCTTTCCTTCTTTCTTCCTCTTTCTTTCTCTCTCCTTTCTTTCTTTTTCTTTCTCTCTTTCACTTTCTTTCTCCCTACTTTCTTTCTTTCTTTTTCTCTGCCTCTCTTTCTCTCCCTCTCTCTTTCTTTCTTTCCCACTTTTCAAATTGGAACCACTTCCTCTAGAAACCTACAATATAAATATCGTGCGTATTTATAGAAACGTACACCGTTGCTTATATCTTGAATTAAAAGCGGAGCTTCGGAGCATATTCCGACTGGCGGCTATCGGATCGAAGGGACGATATCCCGAAGAGCACTTAATACTGAAACCCCGTCCTTGTTGGTGGGTCCGGAGCGGAACCGCTTCGTTCCTGGGTGTCCGAGAACGTTTTTCGCCATCGGGACTGGGGGGGTGCGCCTGTTAGTGCGACGCGATCCTGAACCGCCTGGAATTTCCTCATTTTAACTCCAGTTATGAATCTGGATTTCTATTTAATCTTCGCCTTCGAATTTCCTCCCTCGGGACCGGATGATGGGCCTCCTGATTATTGCGGGGCTGTTCTGAAAACGAATTCCTCGCCGGGGAGAGTCCTCAGCGGAGCCTGTGGCTAAGAGCACCCCACTTTCTGCCCGGCTGTCCTGGGGATGGTGGGAGAAGTAGTCCGGGCGGAGTGACCGCCTGGGATTTTCCGCTGGCTTTGGACAACCAGAAAAGGCTATTTTTTTAAAGTGAGGGAAGTCCGAAGGAGGGTCGGGCGACCCTTCTCAGAGACCCCTAAACTCATTGAAAAGGAGGCACAGGGTGGGCGCATCCTACGACTCGGATATTTATTTAAAAGATTTATATAGATTCCCAGAGCTGTTTGCAAGGTGGGCGGCTGTATCAATCTTTTAAATAAATGAACAACGCGGTATATTCTGAGCGTAAAAGTCCTCCTGCCTGGGTGTGATGATCCCTGTTTCCACCGAGCCTAAACACACAAGCACACAGCGCGCATCCTGGGAACTGCGCCCGATCCCAAACCCGGCGCCCTGCCCGCCTTTTGGAGGACTGTGCTCTCAACTGCAAAATTTAGCAAACAAAAGCCAAGACACCGGAAGGAAAAAACCCTCCCTGGCAGCTCAAGTCTACCCGCAACCTCTCCACGGTGTGTTAACGGGCAAGGGAGCCAGTTTCCTCGGAGAAAAAGTCCGGATTCAGACGACGCCATAAACACCGGAATGCCGCGTAAACGAGGCCTGTCGCGCGATTCCTTCACTCACCCTCTCTATGCGGAGGGATAAGTTGTGTCCACGCAGCCAGATCCAACGGGAGACGAATTGGATTAAAGTAGAAAGAAAGAAAGAAAGAAAGAAAGAAAGAAAGAAAGAAAGAAAGAAAGAAAGAAAGAAAGAAAGAAAGAAAGAAAGAAAGAAAGAAAGAAAGAAAGAAAGAAAAAGAAAGAAAGAAAGAAATACATTAACGGGGTTTTAATGATAATCAAAGAAGGGTCCTTACTGAAGAGGGAGGTGAGGAGAGTAAGATGGAAGGGAGAAGGAGAGAGGGTAGGAAGGGGTAGAGGGAAGTAGGGGAAAGGTAAGAGAAGAAGGAAGGAAAGAAGAAAGTAGAGAAGGGAGGGAGGGAGAGAAAGGAAGAGAGGAGAGGAGTGGAGAGGAGAGGAAGAGAAGGGAAGATAGAGAGGAGGAGAGGAAGGGAGAAAGAGAGAAGCAGAGAGGGTAGGAAGGGGAAGAGGAAGTGAGGAGGAGGGGAGAAGGAAGGGAAGAAGGAAGGGAAAGGAGGAAGGAAGGAAGTAGAGAAGGGAGGGGGGAGAAAAGAAAGGGAGAAGAAGGTGGTGTCAAAACAGACGAGGGATGGTAAACAAAGCAACCCAAATGGAATATTACAAGTCTATAAATGGAATGACAAATGTATAAGAACCATGAATGTAAAAAAAGAATAATAACTATGTCAATGTATACCTATAAGTGTGTGTAGAGAACAAAAAATAAAAACAACCTTTATATATATATTTTTAAAAGAAGGGTCCTAATTGCTCTCTGAGCTGGATGGTTTTCTTGCAGACTTTCACTGCCCAGACTAAGTAACATCATCAGTGCTAGAATGGAGTGGGGAGGAAGAGGAGGAGAAGGAGAATAATTGTGGGGGTTTTAGTGGCCCATGAGCCTGCTTGTTTTCTTGCATTTCATGACCCAACTAGGAACACCATCAGTTCTAGAAGGGAGTGGAGTTTGCAGGAAGGAGAAGAGGAGGACTGTGTGTGTGTGTGTGTGTGTGTATTGTGTGTGTTGTGTTGTGTTGTGCTTCTTTGCAGCAGCAGTGGGGCTCCTAGTCCTCCAGAAACCTCACCAGCCAGATGGCGAGGAGGGCCAAGGGAAGGAAGAACCGTGAAGTGAAATGGATGGGCATCGAAGTTCTCCATGAAGGCCTCTGGAGAAGACATTCAAAGGCAACCTAGAAAGACCAGAATTGGGACCTCTCCCAAGACTCTCCGTGAAAGGAAAAATGGGACTTTGAAGACTGAAGCAGAAGAGGAGGGAGACTTTAGGGCTTTGCTATTGGAGGAAGCTCCTGGGAATATTTCATGGGCCGCCAAGAAAATAAACAGTGGATCATCAAACATATGGAGACAGAGGTCCAGCCTACTAGAGAGGAGGATTAAGGGGGGGAGATTTAATCCAGGTCCTTCTGAATGGCTGGTTAGTTGAGGTCAGAGGCTCCAAGGAGATCTTGGCTGGTGGGGAGGGGATGAGGATGGGCGTTTCCTTGGGACAGGGCCAGAATAACAGAGTTGGTAGGGACCTTGGAGATCTTCTAGTCCAGCCCCCTGCTCAAACAGGGGACCCTATTCCACCCCAGACAAATGGCTGTCCAATCTCTTCTTAAATGCCTCCGGTGAGGGAGCACCCACAACTCCTGGTGGCAAGCAGTTAATCATTCTCACTGTCAGCAAAGGTCTAGGTTGCGTCTCTCCTTGATTAGTTTTCATCCATTGCTTCTTGTCCTTCTTTCAGGGCCTTTGGAGAATAACTTGACCCCCCTCCCTTCTTTCTGTCAGCCCCCCAAATATTGGAAGACTGCTATCGTGTCTTCCCAAGTTCTTTTTTTTAAATATTAAACTAGACATACTCAATTCTTGCAACTTGGCTGGGGATTTCTGGGGATTAAGTCTTAAAGTTGCCAAGGTTGAATGTTGAATGTATGTTGAATGTTTATTTTATTTATATGCCGCCCTTTCCCCCCCCCCCCGAAGGGGACTCAGGGCGGCTCACGACTCAAACCAGGGAAGGGGTGATACAGACAAAAATTTTAAAAAAATTAAAAAAAGACACAAAACAATACATAATTTAAAACACGCGACAGTCATACCATTCGAGACGGGGGCAACAGCTCTTTAGCCCCAGGCCTGTCAGAACAGCCAGGTTTTAAGGGCTTTGCGGAAGGCCTGGAGGGTGGTGAGGGTGCGAATCTCCACGGGGAGTTCGTTCCAGAGGGTCGGAGCAGCCACAGAGAAGGCTCTCCTCCCGGTAGTCGCCAGTCGACACTGGCCGGCGGATGGAATTCGGAGGAGGCCTAATCTGTGGGATCTAATCGGTCTGGTGGAGGTGATTGGCAGCAGGCGGTCTCTCAAATACCCAGGTCCATGAAGGGCTTTGGACTCCCCCGACTGGAATCCTAATTCCAGGTGCAACATTTAAACCTTATCCTGGCACAATTCCTACAGAAAGGGAAGCTGAAGGTTGAGAAACGATTGAATGGATGAACGAATGAGCTGGAAGGGACCTTGGAGGTCTTCAGGGGTCTCCAACCTTGGCAACTTTATGACTTGTGCACTTCAACTCCCAGAATTCCTCAGCCAGCGAGGAATTCTGGGAGTTGAAGAGCACAAGTCATAAAGTTGCCAAGGTTGGAGACCCCTGTCCTACTCCACCACCCTGCTCAAGCAGGAGACCCTCTACCATTTGAGATAAGTGTCTGTCCAGACCAGGGGTGTCCAAACTTGGGAACTTTAAGACTTGTGGGCTTCAACTCCCAGAATTCCCAGAATACGGATCTCTGCAACATGGAGACACATTGTGGATGCGATCCCAGGCCAAGGAAACACAACATTTGACACTAGTTTGTATCAGATACCCGGTGGAGTCCACACCCAGCCCAAGGGACTTCAAAGCCCATCCTTCCCCAACTTGGCCTGTAAGTGGTTACAGCTCCTGTCCGTTTTTTTCTGACAGTTTGAGGAATTATGGGAGCTGTAGTTCAACAGTTCAGGGACCCATAGCGCCACCTGCCTGTGGTTTTGAGATTTCCTTCTCAGGCCGCCCCATCATCTCGGTTCTTACGTTTTAATCTTTTAATTCTCGTTTTGTTTTTGTTTTTAGCACTTTTTAAATCTTTTTTTATTATATTGTATACTACTCAGAGTCCCTGTATTAGTGGGATGGGCGGCATAGAAATTTAATTAATAAATACTAATAAATATTAATTGGGAAAGACGGGGGGGAAATCTATAATTTTCACATGGAAGAATGTGACGTATTTCTAATGTTGATTTTATGTTCCAAGCAGCCCCATTTCCAAAACTTCTGAAGCTTGTAACTTTGTTATTTATTATATCCTTTCCCAAATGTGAAATTATATACAGTATTCCAGAGCCACAATACATTTTGCACGCTGCGTTGGCAATTTTAACAAAATAACAGAGTTGGAAGGGACCTGGGAGGTCTTCTAGTCTAACCCCCTGCACAAGCAGACCCAGACTCCTCCTGATTTTGGGCTACCAAGCACTAAGGCAGATTCTCCTTCTGCCGTGGAAGCAAAATATTTTCCCTTATTTCGAGATCTCAAATACCCAGCACCGGATCCTTGAAGACTCTGGAAAAGATAGGATGGTAGCGATGGTGCTGATGCTCCCCCTGGGGAAGACAGTGGGAAACCGTCAGGACAGGAAGTTATTTGACCTGGGATGGAATGAGTGACAGTGACGTGGCTGTCCCAAATGTGCTTCTCCCCCCAAAAGGAAACTGGATTTTTTAGGGTTTTCATTTCCCCCTTTGAAGAGGTTTCCCTTCTCATGCAAGAAAATTCTACTCACTTTTTGGGAAAAGCATCCTTTGACCCGGGAGATTGGAACTCTTCATAGACAACTTCCAATGTTGTCATAGTGAGAGAAGGGGGGGGGAGTGCATTCCACGCATAGTGTCGGCTGAAGTCGGATTTCAGATTACTGGAGCAGACTTGGGAGGGGTGCACCTCATAGGGGAATGTGATTTATGACACAGACTGAAGGGAGGGAAGGAACAGGGCTAAAGTTCAGCTATACCTCAAACAAAGCTTAGACCTGACTGTGAAAAGATCTTGCCTATAATGCTCCTAGTGAATGACTAGCTTTATATTGAAACTTGGCTTGATACTCATGAATCAATTAGGGCATTTTTAGGAAACCTTACACAGAGAAGTGGACCAGTGGTGGGATTCAATTTTTTTTTACTACGGGTTCTGTGGGCGTGGCTTGGTGGGCATGGTGTGGCATGGTGGGCGTGGCTTGGTGGGCATGGCAGGGGATGGTTACTGAAAAAAATCCCCATTTCCTCCTGATCAGCTGGGATTCAGGAGGCAGAGAATAGATGGGGGCGGGGCCAGCCAGAGGTGGTATTTGCCGGTTCTCCAAACTACTCAACGTTTCCGCTACCGGTTCTCCAGAAGTGGTCAGAACCTGCTGAATACCGTCTCTGAAGTGGACGCTACAGACGGGTTCCCTTTGGGGATCCCCTCAAATTGTCAGGGAAAGTTGGGGTGGAGTACCCAGCAGAGAGGAAGGATCATTGATGGCAGCTGAATCACCTCTCTGCCCTTATTTATTTATTTGTTTGCTTGTATCCTGCTTTTGTTATTTTTACAAACAAGGCAGGGAGCATCGCCGACACGTCTTCCTCCTATCCCTCCCCCCCCAAAAAAAACAATCCTGTGAGATGGTTTGGACCGAAAGAGAGAGAGAGAAAGAGGCTCGAAGTCACCCGGCCGGCTTTCGTGCCTAAGGTACAACTAGAACTCACAGTCTCCTGGCGAGTGGCCCAGAGTCACCCAGCTGGGTTTCCTTGGCTAAGACGACACTATAACTCAGCGTCTCCAGCTTTCTAGCCAGGTGCTTCAACGCTGTGCCAGGCTGGCTCTCGTTTCAAACAAAAAAAGAGAAAAGAATGGAGATGGTGGACATTTTGCACGGGTGAAAACTGTTGGGTTTGGCCAACACTGTTGTGCTTGAGAGGGAGGCCGAGAGAGTCTCCGGACAAGGATGAACTCAAGGGTTGAAAGGTCTTCAGACAGAGAGAACCTGCCCCCCCCCCCGCCCTCCCATCCTTGTCCAGCCAGATCAGTCCAGGTTCGGCCTGCTGGTGCCCCCCATCTGCAGGTCCCTGCGGCCCCCTTCACAAGGTGCTTGTACAGCTGGACTCAGAGGCGGCCGGTTCTTTCGGGGCCGGCCCAGCCCTCCAGGGGAGCCTCTTGTAGGGGAAGCAGAAGCGTCCAGCGGGAGGAGTATCTGGGCTCTCTCCATTCAGCTGTGGGAAGACCAAGGAAGCCAGTCAGAAGGAGAACCTCAAGGTCATCTACTCCAGCCAGAGAAAGCTTTTCTGATGCCAAAGCAGGGGGAGCTACGCCGCAGTTGGGTCTCTGCATGAACGACCGCTTCTGGCCTTAGAATAGAACAGAGGTGGAAGGGACCTGGGAGCGGGGGAGGGGTGTGATGCTGGTAACACCTCCCCCCCCCCCCGCTCCCAGGTCCCTTCCACCTCTGTTCTATTCTAAGGCCAGAGCGGTCAGGTGAGCGCACAAAAATTGGGAAAAATTAATTGGACAATCTCTTAAAGAAGAGATTGGATAATCATTTGTCTGAAATGGTATAAGGTTTCTTGTCTGATCAGGGGGTTGGACTAGAAGATCTCCAAGGTCCCTTCCATTTATTCTATTCTAATTATCTTCTCTTCCTCTTCCTCTTCCATTCTATATCTCTTCTCTTCTCTTCCTATTCTATTCTATATCATCTTCTCTTCCTATTCTATATCTCTTCTCTTCGCTTCCTATTCTATTCTATATCTCTTCTTTTCTCTTCCTATTCTATTCTATTTCTCTTCTCTTCCTATTCTATATCTCTTCTCTTCTCTTCCTATTCTATTCTATATCATCTTCTCTTCCTATTCTATTCTATATCTCTTCTCTTCCTATTCTATTCTATATCTCTTCTCTTCCTATTCTATTCTATTTCTCTTCTCTTCCTATTCTATTCTATATCTCTTCTCTTCTCTTCCTATTCTATTCTATATCTCTTCTCTTCCTATTCTATTCTATATCTCTTCTCTTCCTATTCTATTCTATATCTCTTCTCTTCTCTTCCTATTCTATTCTATATCTCTTCTTTTCTCTTCCTATTCTATTCTATTTCTCTTCTCTTCTCTTCCTATTCTATTCTATTTCTCTTCTCTTCGCTTCCTATTCTATTCTATATCTCTTCTTTTCTCTTCCTATTCTATTCTATTTCTCTTCTCTTCCTATTCTATATCTCTTCTCTTCCTATTCTATATCTCTTCTCTTCCTATTCTATTCTATTTCTCTTCTCTTCCTATTCTATTCTATATCTCTTCTCTTCCTATTCTATTCTATATCTCTTCTCTTCTCTTCTCTTCCTATTCTATTCTATATCTCTTCTCTTCCTATTCCTATTCTATATCTCTTCTCTTCCTATTCTATATCTCTTCTCTTCCTATTCTATTCTATTTCTCTTCTCTTCCTATTCTATTCTATATCTCTTCTCTTCTTATTCTATTCTATATTTCTTCTCTTCTCTTCTCTTCTCTTCCTATTCTATTCTATATCTCTTCTCTTCTCTTCCTATTCTATTCTATTTCTCTTCTCTTCTTATTCTATTCTATATCTCTTCTCTTCTTATTCTATTCTATATTTCTTCTCTTCTCTTCTCTTCCTATTCTATTCTATATCTCTTCTCTTCTCTTCCTATTCTATTCTATTACTCTTCTCTTCCTATTCTATATCTCTTCTCTTCCTATTCTATTCTATATCTCTTCTCTTCGCTTCCTATTCTAATGTTATTGCTATTCCTATTCCCTGGTTCTGAATACGCAGGGACTTCTAGCTTTCTTAAGGCAACTGCTGATGGACGGATGCATGGATGAATTTTGAAGACCACCCAGTTCCTTCTTTGGGGGCCTTGTATCTTTATGTTCTCCTGCCCAAAGCAGCTTTCCAAGGAGGCTGTGTTTTGTTGGGTCAAGATCCCTAGCCAAGGTGGCGCAGTGGTTAAATGCAGCACTGCAGGCTACTGCTAGATCAGCAGTTCAGCGGTTCAAATCTCACCGGCTCAGGGTTGACTCAGCCTTCCATCCTTCCAAGGTGGGTAAAATGAGGACCCAGATTGTTGGGGGCAATATGCTGACTCTCTGTAAACCGCTTAGAGAGGCCTGAAAGGCCTATGAAGCGGTATATAAGTCTACTTCTATTGCTATTGCTATTGCTAGGTTTAAACAGCAACCTTGGGTGCCTAAACATCTCCCCACCGCACTGATGTTGGAAGTTGCAACTGATCTTCTGAAATCCCTGTCTGGACAGGTTAGGAGAAATTAAACGGACTCTATAAAGCTTGGCCAACTGTCTTCTGACTGGCCTTCTCTCTTTGTTGCCTCCAGCTTTGTTGTTTCTACACCGCGAAGAAACTTTCTTCCATTGGTCACGAGATTCTCCCAGATCCAAGCGGGAAGCAGGATTCCTTCCCAGCACTCAGACAGACCTGAATGGCTTCTTCTGCGTTTCCATCCTGCCGCACTTCTTCCTTGCTACTCTTCCCTTTCTCCACCCGATGCACTTTTGAAATATCCTACAAAAAGATTATCGGTGGGATTGTAACTTCGGATTTCACCCAGCTACCCACCTGGATGGTTTCATCCTGCTAGAATGACAGGACCCTAAAGGTGGGTCAGGACAGCAGATCAGCTAACGCAGGGCTCTCCAAAGTTGGCAACCTTTAAGAATTGTGGACTTCAACTCCCAGAGTTCCCCAGCCAGCATGCGACTTAGATTTTAGAATATTTGTAGCTTAGGGTTGAACTGTGGGAGGAAGAGGAGGAAGAAGAGGAGGAAGAGGAAGAGGAGGAAGAAGAGGGAGGAGGAAGAGGAGGAGGAAGAGGAGAAAAAGAGGAGGAGGAAGAGAAAGAGGAGGAGGAAGAGGAGAAAAAGAGGAGGAGGAGGAGGAGGAGGAAGAGGAAGAAGAGGAGAAAGAAGAGGAGGAGGAAAAGGAGGAGGAGGAGGAGGAAGAAGAGAAAAAATGGAGGAGGAAGAAGAGGAGGAGGAAGAGGAGGAAGAGGAGGAAGAAGAGGAGGAGGAAGAGGAGAACGAGAAGAAGGAAGAGGAGGAGGAAGAGGGAGGAGGAGGAGGAAGAGGAGGAGGAGGAGGAGGAAGAGGAGGAGGAGAAGAGGAGGAGGAAGAGAAAGAGGAGGAGGAGGAAGAGGAGGAGAAAAAATGGAGGAGGAAGAGGAGGAGAAGAGGAGGAGGAGGAAAAGAAAGAAGAGGAGGAGGAAGAGGAGAAGGAGGAGGAAGAAGAGGAAGAGGAGAACGAGAAGAAGGAAGAGGAGGAGGAAGAGGAGAAGGAGGAGGAAGAGGAAGGAGGAGGAGGAAGAGGAGGAGAAGGAGAAGAGGAGGAGGAAGAGAAAGAGGAGGAGGAAGAGGAGGAGAAAAAATGGAGGAGAAGGAGGAGGAGGAGGAAGAAGAAGAGAAAAAGTGGAGGAGAAAGAAGAGGAGGAGGAAGAGGAGAAGGAGAAGGAAGAAGAGGAAGAGGAGAAAGAGGAGAACAAGAAGGAAGGAAGAGGAGGAAGAGGAGAAGGAGGAGGAAGAAGAGGGAGGAGGAAGAGGAGAACGAGAAGAAGGAAGAGGAAGAGGAAGAGGAGAAGGAGAAGGAAGAGGAGGAGAAAAAATGGAGGAGGAAGAGGAGGAGGAGGAAAAGAAAGAGGAGGAGGAGAAGGAGGAGGAGGTATGTGGAATCCTGCGAGTTGAAGTCTGCAAGTCTTAAAGTTGCCAAATCCGGGAGACCCCTTGCCCTAGAAGAAGGACTCTTCACCCCCCCATGGACCACAGCATGTCACCTGGTCATAATCTGAGGACTCCCTCTATGGGTGGAGCTCACCTGATTGTTGGCCTAAGGGAAAGCTTGGGAGGGGCCCTCCCCCCTCCCCACCCAGCGCTGGACTTCTCCGTTGAGTCTCACCGGGAATCGTCCGTTTGCAGGAGGAAGACCAGGCCGGCCAGAGCAGCTATGCAGAGCAAGGCGAAGGCGACCCCAGCCAGGACCCTGAAGGTCTTCCGTTCAGACAGCACTGCAGGCAAAGAGAAGGAGAGACACGGGGTCTTCAGCAGAACCACAGAGGTGGAAGGGGCCCTGGAGGTCTTCTAGTCCAACCCCAGCTAAGGCAGGAAACCTTCTACCATGTCAGACAAATCAGTCTCTTCTTAAAAACCTCCAGTGTTGGGGCATTCACAACTTCTGGAGGCAACTTCTGTTCCCCTGGTTAATTCTTCTCACTGTCAGGAAATCCCTCCTTAGTTCTAAGTTGCTTCTCTCCTTGATTAGTTTCCACCCATTGCTTCTTGTTCTACCCTCAGGTCCCTTGGAGAATAGCTTGACTCCCTCTTCTTTGGGGCAACCCCTGAGATATTGGAAGATGCTAGCATGTCTCCCTGGTCCTCCTTTTCATTAAACTAGACCAGTGTTTCCCAACCTTGGCAACTTGAAGATGTCCGGACTTCAACTCCCAGAATTCCCCAGCCAGCGAATGCTGGCTGGGGAATTCTGGGAGTTGAAGTCCGGACATCTTCAAGTTGCCAAGGTTGGGAAACACTGAACTAGACATTCCCAGTTCCTGCAAGGCGACGAAGAAGATTGAGAGACATGGAGCCACAGACTCCCCCCTTTCCCCCACCCCACAGCTCAGCTCCTTGGGTGGGACCAGGGCGCGCGCAGGGTGGGTGGAGTTTGTGGCCAACTTTAAAGTGACTGGGGCTGCTTGTGACTAAACGGGACAGAGAACATAGAGGGATGCAAGGGAACATGGAGGTCATCTAGTCCAACCCCTCCCCAAGGCAGGAGTCCTTCCTTCTCTTTGAGAGCCGGTGGCAGTGGCAGACATGAGGGAAATGGGGTGTGTGTGTGTATGAGAGAGAAAGAAAGAATGAGGAAAGAGAAAGAAAGAAAGTTGAAGAGGGAGAGATAGGAAGGAAGGGAGGGAGGGAGGGAGGGAGGGAGGGAGGGAGGGAAAGAAAATAAGTGGGGGAGAGAGACACAAGAAGGAAGGAAGGAAGGAAGGAAAGAAGGAAGGAAGGAAGGAAGGGAAAGAAAAGAAAATAAGTGGGAGAGAGAGACACAAGAAGGAAAGAAGGAAGGAAGGAAAGAAGGAAGGAAGGAAGGGAAAGAAAGAAAATAAGTGGAGAGAGAGACACAAGAAGGAAAGAAGGAAGGAAGGAAAGAAGGAAGGAAGGAAGGGAAAGAAAGAAAATAAGTGGGAGAGAGAGACACAAGAAGGAAAGAAGGAAGGAAGGAAGGAAGGAAGGAAGGGAAAGAAAGAAAATAAGTGGGAGAGAGAGACACAAGAAGGAAGGAAGGAAGGAAGGAAGGGAAGAAATAAAATAAGTGGGAGAGAGAGACACAAGAAGGAAAGAAGGAAGGAAGGAAAGAAGGAAGGAAGGAAGGGAAAGAAAGAAAATAAGTGGGAGAGAGAGACACAAGAAGGGAAGGAAGGAAGGAAGGAAGGAAGGAAGGGAAAGAAAGAAAATAAGTGGGAGAGAAAGACACAAGAAGGAAAGAAGGAAGGAAGGAAAGAAGGAAGGAAGGAAGGAAGGGAAAGAAAGAAAATAAGTGAGGGAGAGAGACACAAGAAGGGAAGGAAGGAAAGAAGGAAGGAAGGAAGGAAGGGAAAGAAATAAATAAGTGGGAGAGAGAGACACAAGAAGGAAAGAAGGAAAGAAGGAAAGAAGGAAGGAAGGAAGGAAGGAAGGAAGGAAGGGAAAGAAAGAAAATAAGTGAGGGAGAGAGACACAAGAAGGAAGGAAGGAAGGAAAGAAGGAAGGAAGGAAGGAAGGAAGGAAGGAAGGAAGGAAGGAAGAAAATAAGTGGGGGGAGAGACTCAAGAAGGAAGGAAGGAAGGAAGGAAGGAAGGAAGGAAGGAAGGAAAGAAATAAGTGGGGAGAGAGACTCAAGAAGGAAGGAAGGAAGGAAGGAAGGAAGAGAAGGAAAGAAAATAAGTGGGGGAGAGAGACACAAGAAGAAAAGAAGGAAAGAAGGAAGGAAGGGAACTTATGCTCACAATTGAGCCCAAAATTTTGGTTGCTAAACAAGAGCATTGTTAAGTGAGTTTCACCACATTTTCCAACTTGGCCACGCCCACCTGGTCAGATGACCACCGAGCCACTCCCACAAAATAAGCCACACCTACAGAAAAGGTTTAAAAAATTTTTGAAACCCACCGCTGGGCGGCCACACGATCTTCCAGATTCATCCGCTCAACCAGAATGACCTAGCTAGCGATTCTGGAAGTCCAGCTCCTTCAAAGGTTGCAAGTTGGAGAAGACCGATCCACCGTGCATCTCCAGCTCCACCCCCACCCTGTCAGGGAGTCTATAGCAATAGCAATAGCAATAGCAATAGCAGTAGACTTATATACCGCTTCATAGGGCTTTCAGGCCTCTCTAAGCGGTTTACAGAGAGTCAGCATATTGCCCCCAACAATCTGGGTCCTCATTTCACCCACCTCGGAAGGATGGAAGGCTGAGTCAACCCTGAGCCGGTGAGATTTGAACCGCTGACCTGCTGATCTAGCAGTAGCCTGCAGTGCTGCATTTAACCACTGCGCCACCTTGAGTCTACTTACGTCCTGCGTTGAAGGCGATGCTGCTGGTTGCGTTGCCAAAGGGGTTCTCAGCTTGACACACAAAATCTCCTGAATCTTTTTCCGTGAGGTCCTGAATCTCCAGCCTCAAACTGTTCTCTGAGTAGGTGGTGTGGAAATGCTGGCCAGCTGGTGAGAAGCTTTGGGTGATATTCAGGCGCTGACCTCCTTTATACATGGTCAGCCTGGAAGGCGGGTAGCTGTCCACGAGGCAGGTGATGAATAGCCAACCTCCCATTCTGAATGTCCAGGTAAGCGTTCAGGGAGGGCCGTTCGGGGGCATCTACATTAACAAGAACAACGGAACTCCCTTGGTCAACAGCTGGGCCAATCGGCCATCAACAGGCACAGAGAGATAAACAATGTTTACACACCATTCGAATGAGAAGAACCAAAGAGCTAAAGGACCACAACACCCCCTTGCCAGCAATCAACCCCCACATAGGCAGAGATTAACGCCAAGACGAACACCAGATCAACAATCAAACAATAAGGAATAACCCAATCAAGGAGCTATTAATTCAGACAAACAATCCACGAGGAAAAAATATCAGCTTCATCAGAAATCACCAAGAACCTCCCCACCAACACTGATAAGGCAAGCCATTAATCTATGAAACCAGAGCACACTCCATTCAGCACTGATGATGCTATCTAGTTGGTCATGAAATGTTTGTAAGAATGCAATGCTCTCTTTCCTCCTCCCTCCTCCTCCTCCTCCTCCTCTCCTCCTCCTCTTCCTCCTCCTCCTCCTCCTCTTCCTCCTCCTCCTCTTCTTCTTCTTCCTCCTCCTCCTCCTTCCTTCTTCTTCTTCTTCTTCTTCTTCTTCTTCTTCCTCCTCCTCCTCCTCCCTCCTCCTCCTCCCCCCTGAAAACTCCATTCCCTTCCAACTCTGATGATGCTCCCTAATTGGTTCCTGTAGTGAAATGTCTGCAAGAAACCCAACCAAGCTAACAAGGCATCAAGGACCCATCTTCCTCCTCCTCTCCTCTGCAAACCCCACTCCCTTCTAGCCCTGATGATGTTACCGAGTTGGTTCATGAAACGTCTGCAAGAAATCAACCAAACTCAAGAGAATACCAAGGTCCCCATAGTCCTTTTCCCTCGTCCTCCTCCTCCTCTCCACAAACCCCAGTCCCTTCTAGTAGCCCTGATGATGTTACCTAGTTGGGTCATGAAATGTCCTCAGAGAGCACCAAAGACCCCACAGTCCTCCTCCTCCTCCTCCCTCCTCCTCCTCCCCCCCCCCTCCTCCTCTTCTTCTTCTTCCTCCTTCTCCTTGTCCTCCTCCTCCTCCTCCTCCTCTTCTTCTTCTCCTTCTTCCTCCTTCTCCTTCTCCTCTTCCTCCTCCTCCTCCTCTTCCTCCTCCTCCTGCTCTTCTTCTTCTTCTTCTTCCTCTTCCTCCTTCCTCCTCCTCCTCCTCTTCTCCATAAATCCCTCTCCCTTCCAGCCCTGATGCTGTTACTGAGCTGGTTCATGAAACGTCTCCAAGAAAGCAGCCAAGCTCAGAGAGCACCAAATCTTTTCCCTCCCCTCCCCTTCTCCCCCTTCTCTTAGTCTCCCCAACCCCCCCCCCTCCCTTAGCTCTCATGAGGTCACCTGGCTGGGTGGTGAAACCTCTGCATGAAAGGAACCAAGCTCAGAGACCCCCAAGGACCCCCTCCCTTCCAACAGGTCCTTTCCTGGCCTTGGATCTGTGGACCAGATTTAGCCAATGGCCTGCTGGGATTTGATGTTTATATTTCGAGGCGAAATTGCCGGCCATGTTCTCAAGTCACCATACTCACACTGCACCATCAGATGGAGGAAGGCTGAGGTCAGACGTCCGGTCCTTCCGGTGGCCTGGCAGTGGTAGGTCCCGGTGTCGTCCCTGGTCACTCGGCTCAACAGGAGGGACCGATCGGGGCTCTCCCAAAGCCACCGGCCGTACTTGTACCAGGTGTAGTTCATGGGCTCCTGCACCTGGCTGGCAACCTCACAGGTCAGGTTGGCTGGAGAGCCTTCCTGAAGTCCTGGCAATGACGGGTCGACGGAGATTCTTGCACCTGAAGGGGGCAAAGGAGGAAGAGCCGAGGTGGCGCAGTGGTTAGGGGTGCAGTACTGCAGGCCACTTCAGCTGACTCTTATCTGCAGTTCAGCAGTTCTAATCTCACCGGCTCAAGGTTGACTCAGCCTTCCATCCTTCCGAGGTGGGGTAAAATGAGGACCCGGATTGTTGGGGGCAATATGCTGACTCTCTGTAAACCGCTTAGAGAGGGCTGAAAGGCCTATGAAGCGGTATATAAGTCTAACTGCTATTGCTATCTATCAATCTCTATCTATCATCTATCTAACTATCTATCTATCTATCTATCTATCTATCTATCTATCTATCATCTTATCTATCTATCTATCTATCTATCTATCTATCTATCTATCATCTATCTATCTATCTAAGAGCCGAGGTGGTGCAGTGGTTAGGGTGCAGTACTGCAGGCCACTTCAGCTGACCATTATCTGCAGTTCGGTGGTTCTAATCTCAGCGGCTCAAAGGTTGACTCAGCCTTCCCATCCTTCAGAGGTGGGTGAAATGAGGACCCAGACTGTGGGGGCGATATGCTGACTCTGTAAACCAACCGCTTAGAGAGGGCTGAAAGCCCTATGAAGCGGCATATGTCTAAATAATAGATAATAGATAATAGATAATAGATAATAGATAATAGATAATAGATAATAGATAATAGATAATAGATAATAGATAAATATAGATAATAGATAATAGATAATAGATAATAGATAATAGATAATAGATAATAGATAATAGATAATAGATAATAGATAATAGATAATAGATAATAGATAATAGATAATAGATAATAGATAATAGATAATAGATAATAGATAATAGATAATAGATAATAGATAATAGATAATAGATAATAGATAAATCGGCTGGCCCCTTCGCTGGCTCGCTTTCTCTCCCGCCTTCCTGGGGATGAGAGGGCTGCATTCCCACAACCATCCACTCATTTAATACAATACAATACAATAATAATACAATGCAAAGGCAGAGTTGGAAGGGACCTTGGAGGTCTTCTAGCCGAACCCCCAGCCTAGGCAGGAACCCTCTACCGTTTCAGACAAATGGCTCTCAACATCTTCTTAAAGACTTCCAGTGTTGGGGCATTCACAACTTCTGGTGGCAAGTTGTTCCACTGATGAATTGTTCTCACTGTCAGGAAGTTTCTCCTAAGTTGCTTCTCTCCTGGATTAGTTTCCACCCATTGCTTCTTTTCCTGCCTCAGGTGCCTTGGGGAATTTAAGGGTTTCAGCCAGGCTAAGGTTAATCAGGGTTAGTTCGGGGCTGGTGTAGGGCTGCTACAGAAGTTGTGGCTGCTCCATCACTGGAGGCTCTGAAGAAGAGATCATTTGACTGAAATCATGTGGCGTCTCCTGCTTCAAGAGTGGGATGGACCAGAAGACCCTTCCAACTCTGATTATCAATAGGAAGAAGACGAAGTAAGAGGAAGAGGGAGGAAGAAAAGGTCAACGGGGGAGGAGGAAAAAGAGAGGAGGAGGAGGAGGAGAAACAGGAAGAGAGGGG
>NW_028261390.1:1277874-1369840 GCF_051295495.1 Thamnophis sirtalis
CTCTGGCCGTGACTGACCTTGGAGCAGGGAAGCTGTGTTTAGTCTACGGTGGCCCAATCAGCAGAGGGCATTTTCAAACCGAGACATTTTATCAGAAGGAATCTGTTTTTATGATAAGCCGCAGCTCACAAGAGCTGAGCTCGACTCATAAAATTTGCCAGCCCCCAAAAAGAGCTAAAGGGATTCCTGATTTCCCCCCCCTCTCAAAACCATGTTCCAAACAGACGAGAGGCCGATGAATAAAATACACTTCGTTCAGCAATGCAGACAGACAGAGAGACAGACAGACAGACAGACCAAGAAAGATGATTAGAGGACTGGAGACTAAAACAGATGAAGAACGGTTGCAGGAACTGGGTATGTCTAGTTTAATAGAAAGAAGGACCAGGGGAGACATGATAGCAGTGTTCCAATACTTGGGCTGCCCCAAAGGAGAGGGGGGGTCAAATTATTATCCAAAAGAAAGGGAAAGGCAGAGGAAGAATGGGAGGGAATGTAAGAGTAGGAAAGAGGGGAGGAATGGGAAGAAGAGGGGAAGGGTAAAGGGGAGGAAGGGGAAGGAGAGAAGGGAAAGGAGAGGAGGAAGGAAGGAAGGAGAGAAGAAAGAGAAGAAAGGGGGGTAGGAAGGAGGGAGGGAAGGAGGGAGGGAAGGAAGGAGGGAAGGAAGGAGGGAAGGAAGGAGGGAAGGAAGGAGGGAAGGAAGGAGAGAAGGAGAGAAGAAAGGAGGGAAGGAAGGAGGGAAGGAAGGAGAGAAGAAAGGAGGGAATGTAGGAGAGAAGGAAGGGGGAAGGAAGGAGGAAAGGAAGGGGGAAAGGAAGGAGAGATGGAGGGAAAGAAAGGAGGGAAGGAAGGAAGGAGGGAAGGAAGGAGGGAAGGAGAGAAGGAGGGAAGGGGAAAGAGGGAGGGAAGGAATGGGGAGTAGGAGAGAAGAAAGGGAAAAATTTTATAAATACATATTATTAATAACAGTTATGAGATCATATAATTGTGAATGTATATATGAAATTGATAAATAAAATAATAAAATAAATTTTAAAAAAATTATTCTCCAAAGCACCAGAAGGCAGAACGAGAACAGGAAGCAATGGGTGGAAACTAATCCAGGAGAGGAGCAACCTAGAACTAAGGAGAAACTTCCTAACAGGGAGAACGACTAACCAGTGGCACAGCTTGTGGGTGCTTCATCACTGGAGGATTTTAAGAAGAGACCGGGCAGCCATTTGTCTGGGAATGGGAACGGTTTGGAGGAGAAGGTTGGACCAGAAGACCTCCAAGCACACCTCACAGTTCTGTCCTTCTGCCCTGTCCTTTCCCAACAAGCCAAGAAGGTTCTTGAAGGTCCTCCTTACCTTCTCAAAGACGGCAGTCGCTTCAGCTCCTGTGGAACTCCCAGCTTCAGGTTGGAGGCACCACCAGAAGATGCTTGGAGACTCCAGGTGGGATGCTCAATCAGTTCTGAGGTCCGTGAGGTCCCCAGAGCAGAATGGGGCTTCCTCCTTGGGTCGGCTTTATTGTCCTCCGTTTTCAGGAAGTCCTTTTTGGACAGTCAGCTGTTCTCATCCCCAGCTTGCCTTCTTCACATACTTCTGCCTGGCCATCAGTTCCTGGGAGAGGAAGAAGGCGGGAGTCGTGATCTGGTTTCTCGAGGTCAACATCAGGGGGTGGGTGGGTGTAGGTCCTCCAGCGGTGGAGGAAGGAGGCCACCGGCTGAGCTCATGCATGAACCTTGGCTTATCTAGGCAAGAGCCGAGGTGGCGCAGTGGTTAGGGGTGCAGCACTGCAGGCCACTTCAGCTGACTGTTATCTGCAGTTCAGCGGTTCTAATCTCACCTGCTCAGGGTTGACTCAGCCTTCCATCCTTCCGAGGTGGGTGAAATGAGGACCCGGATTGTTGTTGGGGGCAATATGCTGACTCTGTAAACCGCTTAGAGAGGGCTGAAAGCCCTATGAAGTGGTATATAAGTCTAACTGCTATTGCTATTGCTAGATAGATAGATAGATAGATAGATAGATAGATAGATAGATAGATAGATAGATAGATAGATAGATAGACAGACAGACAGACAGACAGACAGACAGACAGACAGACAGACAGACGATAAACAGATATAATGCATGGATGAATGATAGATAGACAGATAGATAGATAGATAGATAGATAGATAGATAGATAGATAGATAGATAGATAGATAGATGATAGATGATAGATGATAGATGATAGATGATAGATGATAGATGATAGATGATAGATGATAGATGATAGATGATAGATGATAGATGATAGATAGATAGATAGATAGATAGATAGATAGATAGACAGACAGACAGACAGACAGACAGACAGATGATAAACAGATATAATGCATGGATGAATGATAGATAGACAGATAGACAGATAGATAGATAGATGATAGATGATAGATGATAGATGATAGATGATAGATGATAGATGATAGATGATAGATGATAGACGATAGACGATAGACGATAGACGATAGATGATAGACGATAGACGATAGACGATAGACGATAGACGATAGACGATAGACGATAGACGATAGACGATAGACGATAGACGATAGATGATAGACGATAGACGATAGACGATAGATGATAGATGATAGATGATAGATAGATAGATAGATAGATAAGAGCCGAGGTGGCGCAGTGGTTAGGGTGCCTTACTGCAGGCCACTTCAGCTGACTGTTATCTGCAGTTCGGCTGTTCAAATCTCACCAGGTCAGGGTTGACTCAGCCTTCCATCCTTCCGAGGTGGGTGAAATGAGGACCCGGATTGTTGTTGGGGGCAATATGCTGACTCTCTGTAAACCGCTTAGAGGGAGCTGAAAGCCTATGAAGCGGTATATAAGTCTAACTGCTATTGCTATTGCTATGTCCTGCAAGAAATATAGAAGCTCCTGATGAAACTTGTGGGGGGAGGAAGAGGGGGGTGAAAGCAGAGTTTGGGGAAGTGACCCAACCTGAAGATCGGCCATCCTTCAGATTGGGAACCAGGCGCTGCCACGTCTCTCCTGGCTTGGAATCTCCCGTAATCCTCTTAATGCTTGTGGACCGGATGGGATGATAAGGAAGATAATGGTGGTGGAGATGCACCAGACCAGCAGCCATGCAAGCCAGCATCCTGTTTCCCAAGCTGGGAAGCGACCACACAGGGAGAATCCCTCGCCGCTCTCATCCAGAAGAAGAGTTAGCAGCGTTTGGAAGGGACCTGGGAGGTCTTCTAGTCCAACCCCCTGCTCAGATAGGAGACCCTCTACCATTCCAGGCAAAGGGCTGAATCCAATCTCTACTTAAAAAACGAAGCATGGTGGAGCACCCACAACTTCTGGTGGCAAGCTGTTCCGCTGATTAATTGTTCTCACTGTCAGGAAATTCCTCCTCCGTTCTAAGTTGCTTCTCTCCTTGTTTAGTTTCCACCCATTGCTTCTTGTTCTGCCCTCAGGTGCCTTGGAGAATAGCTTGACTCCCTCTTCTTTGGGGCAACCCCTGAGATATTGGAAGGCTGCTATCCTGTCTCCCCTCGTCCTTCTTTTCATTAAACTAGACATATCCTGCAACGGTTCTTCATATGTTTTAGCCTTCCTAATCATCTTGGTTTATTTTCTTTGCACTCTGAGGAGGTTGTGGGGGCTCCATCATTGGAGGTTTCTAAGAAGACATTGGACAGCCATTGGCCTGAAATGGTAGGGGGTTTCCAGCTTGAGCAGTGGGTTGGTCTAGAAGACCTCCAGGGTCCCTTCCAACTCACCAGACCCCTATGGGCAGAGTTCAAACTCGCTACTTTATTGTTTTCTGCCTTAATGCAGGAATGTTTCCAGCCTGGCAGCTTTCTCCTGCGAAAGTATCTTGGTCTCCTTCCTCTGGGAACCACCATCCTGAAATGAAATGGAGAGGGGAGTCCATTCTACTTCAGTTCCCATCATCCCCAGTAGCAATAAAGATTGGTGTTATGCTTGCAATGTATGGTCAACTCACCCAAGAGTCAAGTTGGCCATAGCTTTTCTTAAAGATGGAAAGACAAATAGAATGGAATGGAATGGAAGAGTTACAGAATAGAATAGATACAGAATGGAATAGAATAGAAACAGAACAGAACAGAATAGAATAGAATAGAATAGAATAGAATAGAATAGAATAGATACAGAATAGAATAGAAACAGAACAGAATAGAATAGATACAGAATAGAATAGATACAGAATAGAATAGATACAGAATAGAATAGATACAGAATAGAATAGATACAGAATAGAGTAGAATAGAATAGAATAGATGCAGAATAGAATAGATACAGCACAGAATAGAATAGAAACAGAACAGAATAGAATATAGTAGAATAGAATGGAATAGAATAGAAAATAGAATAGAATAGAGAATTGAGAAAAGAAAAGAAGAATGAAAGAGTAGAATAATGGAATGGGATGGAATGGAATGGAATAGAATAGAATAGAAGCTGGAAGGGACAATACAATATAATAACAGAGTTGGAAGGGACCTTGGAGGTCTTCTAGTCCAACCCCCTGCCTAGGCAGGAAACCCTACACCACCTCAGACAAATGGCTATCCAACATCTTCTTAAAGACTCCCAGTGTTGGAGCATTCACAAATTCTGGAGGCAAGGAGTTCCACTGGTTAATTGTTCTCACAGTCGGGAAATTTCTCCTCAGTTCCAGGTTGCTTCTCTCCTTGATTAGTTTCCACCCATTGCTTCTTGTTCTGCCCTCAGGGGCTTTGGAGAATAGTTTGACTCCCTTTTCTTTGGGGCAGCCCCTGAGAGATTGGAAGACTGCTATCATGTCTCCCCTGGTCCTTCTTTTCATTAAACTGGACATCCCCAGTTCCTGCAACCGTTCTTCATATATTTTAGTCTCCAATCCCCTAATCCTCTTTCTTGCTCTTCTCTGTACTCTTTCTAGAGTCTCTGCATCTTTTCTACATCGTGGCGACCAAAACTGGATGCCGTATTCCAAGTGCGGCCTTACCAAGGCATTATAAAGTGGTATTAACACTTCACCTGATCTTGATTCTCTCCCTCTGTTGATGGAGCCTAGAACTGTGTTGGCTTTTTTGGCAGCTGCTGCACATGGCTGGCTCCTATTTAAGTGGTTGTCCACTAGGACTCCAAGATCCCCCTCACAGTTACTACTGTTGAGTAAGGTACCACCTATACTGTACCTGTGCATTTCGTTTTCCTTGCCTAAATGTAGAACCTGACTCTTGGAGGTCTCCTAGTCCAACCCCCTGCTCAAGCAGGAGAATCTACACAATTTGAGACAAGGGACTGTCTGGTCTCTTCTTAAAGACCTCCAGGGACGAAGCCCCCACAACATCTGGAGCAGTGGTGGGTTTCAATATTTTTCAAACCTACTCTGTGGGTGTGGCCTCCTTTGTGGGGAGTGGCTTGCAGGCCATGTGACCTGGTGGGAGTGGCTTGCTGGCCATGTGTTCTCTCTCTCTTTTTCTCTCTCTCTCTCCCCTTCCTTTTGTCTCTCTGTCCCTTTTTCCTTCTTTTCTTTCATCTCTCACTTTTTCTTTCTTTTTTTCTTTTTTCTTTTTTTCTTTCTTTCTTCCTTCCTTCCTTTCTTTTTCTTTTTCTTTTTCTTTCTCTCTCTCTCTCTCTGTGTGTGTGTGTGTGTCAGTGGTGGGTTTCAAAAATTTTTGGAGCCTCTTCTGTAGGTGTGGCCTGCTTTCCGGGTCCACTGGTGGAACCTCTTCTAACCGGTTCGGTAGATTTGACGAGCCGGTTCTACCGAACTGGTGCGAACTGGTAGGAATCCATCTCTGTTCTGGAGGCAACTTCTGTTCCCCTGATTGTTCTCACTGTTAGGAAGTTTCTTCTTAAATCCAGCTGGCTTCTCTCCTTGATCCCATTTCCCTCCATTGTCTTTCTGTCTGCTACTTTGGAAAGTACCGTATCTTGACTTCAAGGTACCTGCGGAGGCTCAAGGCCTCAGCCCTCCAAGTCTCTGCTCATTCCCCTCTTGAAACCTCCTCCTCCCTGGGTGCTCTCTCCCAGCTTCAGTTTTGTAGGGCAAACTGCCCCCCTCTCCCCGGTTCTACCCCTCCGAGTGCCTGCGAGCGTTTCCCTCTTTCTTCCCAACCCACTCCAGACATTGAAAGATGTGGCTTTCCTTTCTTCCTGCTGCCCGTTATTCAGGATGCTGCTTATAAGTGCTCTGTGCTCAGAGGTCGAAGCGTTGTTAGAGACCCCCCACACCCACTCCGCGGCCTTTCTCTGTTGCAGTGTTTCTCAACCTTGGCAACTTGAAGATGTCCGGACTTCAACTCCCAGAATTCCCCAGCCAGCATTCACGTATGAACAATTGAGTGTCTAGGACAGTGTTTCTCAACCTTGGCAACTTGAAGATGTCCGGACTTCAACTCCCAGAATTCCCCAGCCAGCATTCACGTATGAACAATTGAGTGTCTAGGACAGTGTTTCTCAACCTTGGCAACTTGAAGATGTCCGGACTTCAACTCCCAGAATTCCCCAGCCAGCATTCGCTGGCTGGGGAATTCTGGGAGTTGAAGTCCGGACATCTTCAAGTTGCCAAGGTTGAGAAACACTGCTCTATTGCTCCCGTCTGGGGATGGGCTTCGAAGTATTTCTGCAGGACGACCAGGTTCTCTTCCCTAGCCCCCCCCCCCCCCCGCCTGGGAAATCCGCAGGATCCGTTTTCCTCGCCACGTGCCTGGATACACCTGAACTAGGCTGGGTTCTTTCTCTGTGTCATGTACAGTATGTGGGTGTATATGCAGGGATTGTATATTTATTTGTTTTGCCGTGTTTATGTCGTGCCTGTTGGAGGTGGTGGCCCTTTGAGAGCTGTAGGCAGTGAGATTTCATTTCAATGTATGCTGATCGGTGTACCTTCAAAGGGACTAGAAAGTTATTCTCTCCTGTCCTGTCCTGTCTTCTATTCTATTTTGTCCTGTCCTGTTTTGCATTCTGCTCTAATCAACTCCTATTCTATTCTGCGCTCTCCCCTCCTCTCCTCTGCATTCTATTGTACTCGACGCTACATACTCTACCCTACTCTACTCTACTCTTACTCTACTCTACTCTACTCTACTCTACTCTACTCTACTCTACTCTACTCTACTCTACCTCCCCTCCCCTATCCTGTACTCTATTATACCCTACTCTATTCTGCATTCTATTCTACCCTTCTCTACTCTGCTCTATCTATTCCGCACTCCACTGTACTCTCTCCTATTCTTATCCTATCCTGCACTCTGCTATACTTCTCTTCTCTTCTCATTGCTATTCTATTGCTATTCTTTTCTATTAAGTATAATCTTTGTCATTATACTTAAATACAACGAAATTGGTATTCTGTTCTATTCTGTTCTGTTCTATTCTATTCTAATTATCTTCTCTTCTCTTCCTATTCCTAGTCTATTCTAGACTATACTATATCTCTTCTCTTCCTATTCTCTTCCTCTTTCTCTTCCTATTCTATTCTATATCTCTTCTCTTCTCTTCTAATTGCTATTCTATTCCTATTCTATTCTATTATAATCTTAATTGTCATTATACTTAAATACAACGAAATTGGTATTCTGTTCTGTTCTATTCTAATTATCTTTCTTCTCTTCCTATTCCTATTCTATTCTAGACTATATTATATCTCTTCTCTTCCTATTCTCTTCCTTTTTCTCTTCCTATTCTATTCTATATCTCTTCTCTTCTCTTCTAACTGCTATTCTATTGCTATTCTATTGCTATTCTATTCTATTAAGTGTAATCTTTATTGTCATTATACTTAAATACAACAAAATTGGTATTCTGTTCTGTTCTATTCTATTCTATTCTAAATTATCTTCTCTTCCTATTCCTATTCTAGACTATACTATATCTCTTCTCTTCTCTTCCTATCTCTTCCTCTTCCTCTTTCTCTTCCTATTCTATTCTATATCTCTTCTCTTCTAATTGCTATTCTATTCCTATTCTATTCTATTAAGTATAATCTTTATTGTCATTATACTTAAATACAACAAAATTGGTATTCTCTTCTCTTTCTCTTCTAATTGCTATTCTATTGCTATTTTATTCCTATTCTATTCTATTAAGTATAGTCTTTATTATCATTATACTTAAATACAACAAAACTGTATTCTATTCTATTCTATTCTACTTGCTATTCTATTCTATTCTACACTACAGGTTTGGAGAGCCATGCCCCTGGGAGGATGAGAAGGAGGCACTGCCAGGGATGCAGGAAAGCCAGCCAAGGGAGGGAGGGGCTCCAGCTCTGGGGGCCTCCAGAAGCCCCCCACCCCGACCCCCGGGTAGCTTCAGCCTCAGCAGCCAACTGCTCTCTGCAGGGCCCAGCTGGAGGAACTTCTCACGTCCTCCTCCTCCACGGGCCTCTTCCGGCCAGGCGTCTTCTCAGCACGTTCGAGGAGGCTGACTCGGCTCTTCTGGCCGAGGGGATCTTGCTGAGGTCAGCAGCTGACCCTGGGAGGCGGGGGGGGCCTCCTGGGCCCTGTGTGGAGCCGAAGGGCCTCCTGGGCCCGGAGGAAACGAATCCACCAGCAGCTGCCACGAGGACTGGGGGGGCATCTGGAGATCACTCTCGATCCTCGGGTCTCCTTTTCCCTGATGATGGGTGCAGGTTTCGGGAGGGGCTGGGATCCAAGTCAGCAATTGGGTGCAGTCGGGCTGTGGCCCATCAGGAGGCAAAGACGGTGTGAGTGAGAGAGGGGGAGGAGGAGAGGAAAAGAGAGGAGGGAGGGAGAGAAGGGGACAGAGGGGGGAAGGAAGGGAAGACGGAGAAAAGAGAAAAAGAGAGAGAGAAAGTGGGAGAGGGAAGGATAGATGGGAAGAGAGAAAGAGAGAGAGATGGGGAGAGAGAGGAAGGGAGAGAGTGGGACAGAGAGAGGGGGGAGGGAGGGAGGGGGAGAGAAGAGAGAAAGAGGGGCAGGGGGGATAGATGGAAGAGAAAGAAAGAAAGAGAGAGAAAGGGACAGAGAGGGGAGAGGGAGGGAGGGGTGGAGAGAAAAAAGAGAGAAAGAGGGAGGGGGAGGGAGAGAAGGAGAGAGAGAGAGAAGGAGGGAGGAAGAGACTAAAAGAGAGAGAGAGAGAAAGGGAAAGAGAGGAAGGGAGAGAGTGGGACAGAGAGAGAGGGGAGGGAGGAGGGGGAGAGAAGACAGAAAGAGGGGCAGGGGGGATAGATGGGAAGAGAAAGAAAGAAGAAAGAGAGAGAAAGGGAGAGAGAGGGACAGAGGGAGAGGGAGGGAGGGGTGGAGAGAAGGAGAGAGAGAGAAATAGGGGGCCTTCCAGCTTCCCCCTTCTGCCCCAATGGAGGAAGAGCTGCTGGATGATGGGTGCGAATCCAGACAGTCCTTATCTTACAACCATTTCTTTAATCAGTGGACTCCCGTCTTCCCTCCAGAGGTAGAAGATGCTCCCATCCTGGACGTTCTTAAGAAGAGCCTTTTGCCTGAAATGGTATATTAGGGTCTCCTGCTGGAGCAGGGGGTGGACTAGATGACCTCTAAGGTACCTTCTCCTTCCATTAATTTTGTTCTGTTCCAACTGTTGGGAGTTATAACAACCCTGAAAAAAGTGAGACTCCGGACCCTTTTTCACACCCAACAACCGTTGCAGTCTCCCTGTGCTCACGTGGTCCAAATCCAGACTTTCTTGGCCAGGGATTCATACTTACGACGGTCTCACGCAATCCCCGTTTGCGACCTTCTGATAAGCCAAGTCAGTGGGGGGGGGGGGGAAGCCGGATGCCCTGAACGACCGTGTGACTAATTTGACCCCTGCCGCGATTCACTTAACAACGGTGGCAGAGCAAGGTGGCAGAACGGGGGCCGTACTCACGGAACAGCTGTCTCGCTTAGCAACGGAAACGTTGGGCTCCATTGTGGCCATACGTGGAGGACTGCCTGTCTTGTAAAGGGTCTCCATTGGGGGGGGGGCAGAGTGAGAGATTCCAAAGAACCTCTCTCTCTCTCCCTCCCTCCCTCTCTCTCTCTCCCTCTCTCCCTCTCTCTCCTTCTCTCTCCCTCTCCCTCCCTCTCTCTCTCTCTCCCTCCCTCTCTCTCCCTCTCTCTCCCTCCCTCCCTCCCCCCCTCTCTCTCTCCTCCCTCTCTCTCTCTCTCCCCTCCCTCCCTCTCTCTCTTCTCTCTCTCCCCCTCCCTCTCTCTCTCTCTCTCTCTCTCCCTCCCTCCCCCCCCTCTCTCTCTCTCACACACACACGCAGGGAGTCTTTGAATAACAACTGCACCAGTGACAATATAGTGACTTCCTCTTTTTTGTTTTGTTTTGACTTGTGAGCTGCCCCAGTTGAAGGCAGCTGTGCAGCTTTAATACATCTGTTGTGGCTCAGAATGTGTGTGTGGGGGGCAATATGCCAGGGCTGGGAGGGGGGAGATCATACAGTCCCATTGATCAGGACTCTGCCTTCGTGTTTGGGGTCTGGATACAGTTCCCCCCTCCCTCCCTCCCTCCCTCCCCACTGAAAGTCCCTGGGCTGATAGCAATAGCAATAGCAGTGGACTTATATACCGCTTCATAGGGCTTTCAGCCCTCTCTAAGCGGTTTACAGAGAGTCAGCATATCGCCCCCAACAACAATCCGGGTCCTCATTTCACCCACCTCGGAAGGATGGAAGGCTGAGTCAACCTGAGCCGGTGAGATTTGAACCGCTGAACTGCTGATCTAGCAGTAGCCTGCAGTGCTGCATTTAACACTGCGCCACCTTGGCTCTGGGGCTGAGGGGGCTCTGGGGCTGAGCGGAGGATGGAGGGATGCCAAACGATTCCCCTCAAAGGGGAGGGGGGTTTCCAAATTTGGGGGGATTTCCAGGGATCATAATTTGGTTGACCCAACACACTCAAGTCTAAAGCCAGGGAGGGAGGGAGGGAGGGAAGGAAGTAGATGGCAGAATAGGGAGGGAAGGAGGAGAGAAATGGAGGGAGGGAGGAAAGGAAGAGATGAGGAGAAAGGAAAGAGGAAAGGAAAGGAGGAAGGAAGGAAGGAAGGACAGAAAGAGGAAGCAGGAGAAAGGGAGGGAGAGAGAGGGAAGGGTAAGGAAGGAGGACAGAAAGGAAGGAAGGAGGAAAGAGGAGGGAGGGAGGAAAGGAAAAGAAAAAGGAAGAAAGGAAGGACAGAAAGAGGAAGCAGGAAGAAAGGGAGAGTGGGGGAGGGAAAGGGAGGGAAGGAGGAAAGAAAGAGAGGGAGGGAGGAAAGGAAAGGAGAAAGGAAAGAAAGAAGGAAGGACTGAAAGAGGAAGCAGGAAGAAAGGGAGAGGGAGAGAGAGGGAGGGAATGGGGAGGGAAGGAGGAGAGGAAAGGGAAGAAGGAAGGAAGGAGAAAAGAAAGATGGAGGTAGGAAAGGGCGGGAGAAGAAAGGAAGGAGGAAAGGAAAGGAGAAAGGAAGGACAGAAAGAGGAAGCAGGAAGAAAGGGAGAGGGAGAGAGAGGAGGGAGGAGGAGGAGAGAAAGGGAGGAAGCAGAGGGAGGAAGGGAAGGGAGGGAGGGAGGGGGAAGGGAGGGAGGGAGGGACAAGAAGGAGAAAGGATTGAGGAAAGGAAATGAGAAAGGAAGGAAGAAAAGAAGGAAGGAAGGACAGAAAGGAGGACAGAAAGAGAAAGCAGGAAGAAAGGGAGGGGGAGAGAGAGGAAGGAAGGATAGGGAAGGAGGAGGGAAATAGAGGGAGGGGAAGGAGAAAAAGGAAGGAAAAGCAGGGAAGCTGCCAATCAATAGCCCCTATTAGAAGCGGAATCCAGCTGCTGGATGCCAGTCGGGAGTGGTGCCTCCAACCCAACCCAGCCCAAGCCCCTCCCCCCCCTCCCCCCAGCAAGGCCAGGCCCAGGCCTCCCAGGCCGCCTTCCTGCAGCTTCCTGGGAGAAATCCAAAGGGCAGCCCAGCAGCCCCACCCTCCTTGCGGGCACCTTCGCATTCCTCCCTGATAAGACGCAGAGCCTTGGCCGGGCCGCTGATCTCCCTGCCTCTCCAGAATGCAAGGCATTCCTGCTGCGGACAAGAGCTCTTGGCGCTGCCCTTGGGTGCCAGGGCGGATGGGTGCCCAGCCAGGGTGGCGCCTAGTGGATGGGTGAAGAGGGGAGGCAGCCTCTCGACAGCCTCCCCCGGATGCCATGGGGAGTGGGAGGGGGCTCTTCTAAGAGGTCCTCCAGCTGCCAGAGAAATTATGTACCTGCTGGGGGAGAGGCCCAACCGAGAGGGGCTTCCTGTAGGGACCCCAACTGCGCTTCTCCTAATCAGAATAGAGCTGGAAGGGACCATAGAGGTCTTCTAGTCCAACCCCTTGCTCAAGCAGGAGGCCCTCTATAACAGGGGTTCCTGACTGCGGGGTGCGAGACGATATTCCAGGGGGTGCGAAAACCTGGGTTTAGATGTTTCACAATTATAGTGTGCCTGTATAATTATATGCCTATAATTATTTACTTTTGTACAAATGGATCAGAAGCGTTCTAGGGGTGTGAGATATAGAAAAGATATGGGGGGGGGCGCCTGCCCTAGGCCATTTCAGACAAGGGGGTGTTCTCAGTCTCTTTAAAAACCTCCAACTTGATGGAGGCACCCACAACTTCTGGTGGCAGAACTTCTGGTTCCACTGGTTAATTGTTAGGAAACTTCTCAATTCCCGGTTGCTTCTCGCCTTGATTAATTTCCCTCCATTGTTTCTTGCTTTCTGGTGCTTTGGGGAATAAATTGACCCGCCCCCCTCTTTTTTCTGGCAGCCCCTCAAATACTGGAAGGCTGCCCTCATGTCTCCCCTGGTCCTTTTTTTCTCTGGACTGGCCAAACCCAAATCCTGCAACTGTTCTTTGTATGTTTTAGTCTCCAGGCCTTTAATCAGTTATTTTTCTTTGCATTTTCCCCCAAAGTCTCAGGCCCTGTGGGTGAGTGGGTGGGTGGACTAACCCTGGGACCCCCTCCTCACAAAGCATGTTCAGTACACACACACACTGGAAAGCCAGAAAAAGCACATTTGATCCAGTATCCAGTCATTCCCGAGTGCTGGATTTTTACAAGCTGCAGGAAATTCAAATGTTCGGAATTCAAACTACGGGAAGGTTCAGCTATGAAAACAAGACATTGGACCCCTCGGAGGGGGCAGGAAATGCTGAGTGTTTGGGAGAGGAAAAGCAGATTTGAAAGTTGGCAGGTTTTTTTGGGGGGGGGAGCAATTAAAAAAAGCCAACAACGAATAACTAACTAACTAACAGAACAGCAGAGTTGGAAGGGGGCCTTGGAGGTCTTCTAGTCCAGCCCTCTACTAAGGCAGAAACTCTTGTACCATTTCAGACAAATGGTTGTCCAATCTCTTCTTAGAAACTTCCAGCGTTGGAGCATTCACAACGTCTTGTGGCAAGGGGTTCCACTGGTTAATTGTTCTCACCGGCGTAAAATTCCTCCTTAGTTCCAGGTTTGCTTCTCTCCTTGATTAATTTCCATCCGTTGTTTCTTATCTTGCCCTTTGGTGCTTTAGAGAATTGATCGACACCCCCACACCCCCTCTTCTCTGGGGCTGCCCCTCAAATATTGGAAGACCCCTGGATCATCTTTTCATTGATAAACAGGGTGGCCCCATTTGATTTCATGGACTGAATGAAACTGACTGACTTGATCTTCTTATGGCTTCATCTATCTATCTATCTATCTATCTATCTATCTATCTATCTATTATCTATCTATCTATCTATCTATCATCTATCTATCTATCTATCTATCTATCTATCTATCTATCTCTATCTATCTATCTATCTATCTATCTCTATCTCTATCTCTATCTCTATCTATCTCTATCTATCTATCTATCTATCTCTATCTCTATCTCTATCTCTATCT
Source organism: Thamnophis sirtalis (assembly GCF_051295495.1). Classification (NCBI taxonomy): domain Eukaryota; kingdom Metazoa; phylum Chordata; class Lepidosauria; order Squamata; family Natricidae; genus Thamnophis; species Thamnophis sirtalis. The sequence goes on from NW_028261390.1 coordinate 1,291,725, forward strand.
ATCTATCTATCTCTATCTCTAGCTATCTATTTATATCTATATCTATCTATCTATCTATCTATCTATCTATCTATCTATCTATCTATACATACATACATACATACATACATACATACATACATACATCTATATCTTTATCTATATCTATCTATCATCTATCTATCTCTATATATCTCTCTCTATATATCTATCTCTATCTCTATCTCTATCTCTATCTCTCTCTCTCTCTCTCTCTCTCTCTCTCTCTCTATATATATATATATATATATATATATATATATATATATATATATATATATATCAATATCTATATATCTATATCTCTATATCTCTATATCTCTATCTCTACCTCTCTCTCTCTCTCTCTCTCTCTCTCTTCTCTCTCTCTCTCTCTCTTCTCTCTCTCTCTCTCTCTCTCTCTCTTCTCTCTCTCTCTCTCTCTCTCTCTCTCTCTCTCTCTATCTATCTATCTATCTATCTATCTATCTATCTACCACCTGCCCTTGGTCAGATTCTCTTTTTTGAGCAAAGGACACATATAGCTACCATGTTTATTTTGGGTGTTTTTCCAGGCTTGAAGTGAGGAATGATATTGCAGCTTTACGTCTCCCATCATCAGATTCTCTTTGTTTCTGTCTTAAGATATCACACCAGACCGTGATTTCCTAACTTCCTTAAAATTAACTCCATGCTAGAATCGAAACTACATATCTATATGCTAAAATTGAAACTAAATATGTATATGATAGAATCGAAACTAAATATCTAGAAATTTTAGATGCTGGAATCGAAACTAAATATTTACGATATGCGAGAATCGAAACTAAATATCTGTACGACAGAATTGAAGGCAAGCAAAACAGACGAATGATTGAAAAAGCAAATGAATCAGTATTTAGTGAATCTCCCAGCTGTGATCCTGATTCAGAAGATGATAACAGAGTTGGAAGGGACCTTGGAGGTCTTCTAGTCTGACCCCCCCGGCTTGGGCAGGGAGCCTTCTACCATTTCCGACAAACGCTTGTCCAACCTTTTCTTAAAACATGTTTCACTTGTTAAGTGAATCGCTGCAGTTGTTAAGTGAGCCACACGGTCGTTAAGTGAATCCGGCTTCCCCCATGCACTTTGCTCGCTGCGACCGTCATAAAAATGAGTCCGTTGCCGAGCCTCTGAATTTTGATCGCGTGATCGTGGGTGGATTCACGGTTCGCATCGGTTTGGGGGATCCGGTTGTGAACATGGCGACTGGATTTCCGAACTGGTGGGGGACGGCAGGCTGGCCACGCCCCCCCCGAACCGGTTCCTCAGTCCCCGCGGCGTCTTTTTTTGACCTTTTTGAATGTTCTGCACGTGTGCGTTCAGGCGCCTGCGCGATCGAAGTGAGGGGCGTGCATGCAAATTTGCAAGCGCACCGAACCGGTAGTCATGCCGACAGACCGGCCCCTGGCTGCAAAGGTCATAAAGTGTGAAAAATGGCCAAAGCCGGCTGGGGAATTCTGGGCGTTGAAGTCCACTGGCCTTAAAGTTGCGGAGATTGGATGCCCTGAACTCAATTTCTAACTCTGCCCCCCCTTTTCTCTGCTCTGTTTGGAAGAAAGAAGCAAAGTTTCGTGCAGCCCAAGCTGGAGCCCCTCGCCGAGTCCCCCAAATGTGCCTCTGGCGGCCCAAATGTGAGGAAATCTGATCTCTCTTTCTAGCACCCCCCTCCCGCCCCCCCTTCTGCCCCAATGCAGGACTGCCAGGATAATGGAAGTCGGGTTGAGATTTTCCAGGCTCCTGCTGGAGTGAGAGCACCTGTACCTTGTTAGGGTGGGTGGGTGGTGGTGGGGAATGGCCTTGTCTCTCTCTCCCCCCCCCTTTGGAAAAGAGGGAAGGGTGAAGGAGGGTGGGGAGAGGATGGGAGAAGAGGGAGGCTGGGGGGGCTGTTGCATGGAAGAAACACTGGGGATTTCCCTCGGTTTTGCCTTTTGCAAAATGATTGTTTAGGACAAAATGCAGTGAAAGGAAAGGAAATTCTCTGCCTCACTTCCCCTTTTGCTCCCATCTCTTCCCCCCCTCCTCCTCTTCCTCTTCCTCCTCCTCCTCCTTTCTTCTTCTTCTTCTTCTTCTTCTTCTTCTTCTCCCTTTTCCCTTCCATTTCCCTTCCTTTTCCTTCCTTCCTCCCTCCCTCTCTCCCTCCCTCATTTTTTCCTTCTTCCTCCCTCCCCTTCCTTCCTTCTCCCTCCCTTTCACCCTCCCTCCCTTCCTTCATTCCTTCTTCCTCCCTCCCTCATTTCCTCCCTTCTTCCTCCCTCCCCCTTCTTCCTCCCTCCCTCCCTCATTTCCTTCCTTCCTCCCTCCCCCTTCCTTCCTTCTCCCTCCCTTTCTCCCTCTCTTCCTTTCTTCATTCCTTCTTCCTCCCTCCCTCCCCTTCCTTCCTTCTTCCTCCCTTCCCCCTTCCTTCCTTCCTTCTTCCTTCCTTTCTTCTCCCTCTACCTTTTTTCCTTCTCCCTCTCCCTTCCTTCCTTCCTTCTTCCTCCCTCCCTCTCTCCCTCTTTCAAGCGGCCAGTGTGGTGTGGAAAAAAAGAGGGCCTGGCTCAGGAAGCCACCCCCTACACTTTCCACAACTCCCCAGGTCTCCCCCCCCCCACCTCCCCCAAACTCCGTGGGCTGGGTGAGACTGGATCCACCTGTGGTCTGGCCAAGTCCTGGGGCCGCCGGAGGCTCTACAGAGAGGAAGCGGAATCTCTGCTTGGACGGAAGAGCCGCCTGGAAGCCTGGCCAGGCGCTTCAGACAACCGTCGGGGGAGGAAGGGGGAATGGTTTCCATGTGCAAAGGCCTCGGCCTGCCGACACCCAAAGTCCCGGCGTGACACACGGCATGTGAGGATGACTGCGGAAGCAGCTGGAGTTGCCTGAAATGGCAGAACTGACTCTTTGGGTTAAAGAAAAGAAGATAAGAACTTTTGCTTCCATCTGGAAACCCCTCCTGGGCTTTGCGCCTGAGGTGGAAAAGAGGAAACTTGGATTTGGGGTTTTACTGATGAGATTGATGGCTTCTTCATATTATGATGAAATGATTGGATATTAATGCCTTCCCTCACTTCTCTTCCCCCTCTTCCTCCCCACCGCTATCCTGTTTACTTTCCTATTCTGTATTTTATTTGGTTTGTTTTTTATATTTTTGTGTTGTTTTGTTTTATGTTATATGATGTTATATGATGTTATATGATGTTTTATCTTTTATGTATGTTTTATTATGTTTTATGTATGTTTTATGATGTTTTATGATGTTTTATGATGTTTTATGTATGTTTTATGTATGTTTTATGATGTTTATATGATATTTTATGTTTTTGTTTTATGTTTTATATATATATGTATGTATGTGTGTATGTGTATGTATGATATATATGTATGTATGTGTGTATGTGTATGTATGTGTATGTGTGTGTGTGTATATATATATATATGTGTGTGTGTGTGTGGTGTGTTTTATTTGTGCTGATAAATAAATATCAGCACAAATTAAAAAAAAAACACAAAATATAACAAAAGGCAACAGTAAAAATATTGGGTTTCTGTCGTGATGGACTCTTGTGACGAGCCGATTGACAGATGTTGGAAGCAGTTAGCTTCCTCCATAATTGGGGCTTACCAGGGGTTGTAAAAATATATATATATATATATATATATATATATATATATATATATATATATATATAATATATATATATATATATATATATATATATATATATATATATATATATATAATAGATATATATAGATAGATAGATAGATAGATAGATAGATAGATAGATAGATAGATAGATAGATAGATAGAGGGGGGGGAGAGAGAGAGAGAGAGAGAGAGAGAGAGAGAGAGTTACAACCCCCGGTATGCCCAAATATGGGAGGAAGTTCACTGCTTCCATTCTCTGTCCTTCGGCTCGTCACAAGAGACCATCCAGACAGAAACCCAATTTTTTTTTTTTACTGTTGCCTTTTTGTTACGTTTTGTGTTGTATATTTTATATATTTTATATATTATTTTATATATTTTATATTTATATATATATTTTATATATTTATTTATATATTATATATTTTATATTATATATATATTATTTTATATATTTTATATATTTTGTATATTTTATATATTTTATATATTTTGTATATTTTGTATATTTTATATATTTTGTTTATTTTATATATTTTATATATTTTATATTTTTATATATTTTATATATTTTATATATTTTATATATTTTATATATTTTATATATTTTATATATTTTATATATTTTATATATTTTATATATTTCATATATTTTATATATTATTTTATATATTTTATATATTTTATATTTTTATATATTTTATATATTTTATATATTTTATATATTTTATATATTTTATATATTTTATATATTTTATATATTTTATATATTTCATATATTTTATATATTTTATATATTTCATATATTTTATATATTATTTTATATATTTTATATATTTATTTTATTAGCCAGTAAAAATGTTAAACCCTGAGAATGCCTGATGCCAATTTCTCTCCTTTGCAAAGTCCCTTTGGGGGGGCATCTGGATGACCACTGTCAGGATCTGACACAATGAACAGATGGCAAAGAATGAAGTCCCGCAAATAGAGAGAGAGAGGATAGATAGGTAGATTCAGAACAACAAGAACAGAATTCGGGGGGACCTTGGAGGTCTTCTAGTCCAACCCCTGATCCAGCAGGAGACTCTCTGCTATGACGGACAAGGGGCGTCCAGTCTCTTCTTCAATACCTCCAGAGCAGCCACAATTTCTTGGGGGGGGGCAGCTGTTCCACTGCTCTGGAGATTCTCCCTCTTGCAAGTCTTGGTTGTCCCAAAGGGGCTTTTTTTTCCAAGAGGCAACTGGACTTTTCTAGTTTTTTTCCTGTTTGAAGACATTTCACTCCCCCCTGAGAAGCTTCTTCAGCTCTGACTGGATGGTGAGGAGCAGAAGGAGTGATACTCCTTGCATGGAACCATTTCCACCACTCAGGTAACCTGGAGGGACACAGATAAATCTCCAAGCAGCCTCAATGACCCTCTAAGGGGATGCAAATGACCAGCTGTTTTGTGTCCGTGTGTCCCCCCCCCCCCGCCTGAAGTTTCTTCAGCTCTGACCAGATGGCAGGGAATGGATAGAGCTGAAGAAGCTTTTTGGAGGAGAAGCAAAGAAAAACCAAGAAAAGCCCAGTTGCCTCTTGAAAAAAGCCCCTTTGGGAAGCTGTTCCACTGGATAATTATCCTCATAGTCACTGTGGGAAGTTATCACCCAGCCCTCTCCCAGAAAAATGAAATATCCTAGGAAATATTGAAAAGGCAGAATATTTCTCTGGATGCGAAAAGAAAGAAAGATGCTTTAAAAGACAGAATAGCTGCCTGTGGCTTCCTGCCTATCCACACTTTGTCAATAGGCCGTTGAGAAGGCCAGGCTAGCCCACTTTACATAATAAAGACTTCTCCACTACAGCTGCAGGGGGGAAGGGATATTATTCAACTCTCCACATGGCATCTGAGAACTCATCTATACCTGGACTCATCACAGCCTAGAGAGTAGCCCCCTGCATGGCACCATGGGAGTCTGACAACCAGTCAGAATACATTTCTTACACAGGAACAGGAAACAGAGAGGTGGGACTGAACAGGTTATAAAAAGCCTAGCAAGCCCCTCCCTCAGCCCTTCTCTTCTTCTCCACCAACATTGAAGCATATGATCACCTTTTCTGTCCAGGGCTCAAGCCATGTGGCCCCGTCCAACAATAAACCATCTTTCCAAGCAGCCTCCATGTCTCCAGTGTCTTTTTCCCCACTCCAAGTGGGGAAACATCACAAAATCTGAGCCTCCATTCTAGGTTGCTTCTAGAACCAAGAAACAGGCATTAAAAGCCCCCATCCCACCCCCACCCCAATCAGGCCTGGGCCGAACTCCTGGGGACATTTATGAGCCAGAGGAAGTGGGGGTGGGGGTGAAGGGGACCACACCTCTCACCCGGCGGCGACATTAACAATGGCCGGGCCCACTTCAGGTTATTTATTCTAGCTGGGCTAAAAACACCCAGACTATTGTGAGGCAGGAAGCCAGGCGGCCCCTCCCCAGCCAGCAGGGCGGATCCAGCCATCCAGCCGGGGATTTCACAAAGTCAGTCGTGGGGCAGAAGCCAAGATCAACGCAACCCGGGGCTGACCCAGGTTCGGGGGGGGCAGATGGAGACTGTGATGCCCAGGGCAACAAGAATGGGACGACTCACCACGGGACAAGAGAAGAGAAGAGAATAGGATGAATGAAGAATAGAATGGAATAGAATGGAATAGAATAAGAGGAATGGAATGGAATAGAAGAGAACAGAACAGAATAGAAGAGAACAGAACAGAATAGAATAAGAGGAATGGAATGGAATAGAATAGAATAGAACAGAACAGAACAGAATAGAATAAGAGGAATGGAATGGAATGGAAAAGAATAGAATAAGAGGAATGGAATGGAATGGAAAAGAATAGAATAAGAGGAATGGAATGGAATAGAATAGAACAGAACAGAATAGAATAAGAGGAATGGAATGGAATGGAATAGAACAGAATAGAACAGAACAGAATAGAATAAGAGGAATGGAATGGAATAGAACAGAATAGAATAGAATAAGAGGAATGGAATGGAATGGAATAGAACAGAACAGAATAGAACAGAACAGAACAGAACAGAACACAATAGAATAAGAGGAATGGAACGGAACAGAACAGAACAGAACAGAATAGAATAAGAGGAATGGAATGGAATAGAACAGAACAGAACAGAACACAATAGAATAGAGGAGGAATGGAATGGAATGGAATAGAATAGAATAGAATAGAATAGAATAGAATAGAATAGAATAGAATTATCCCACCGCTACCAGTTTGCCGGAACTGGATCAAACTGGCTGAATTGCCCCATCGCCTTCAGGGCCAGAAGGGTGGGGTGGCCCATAAACAGGGTTGAAATGGCCTCTCTTGGTGGCTATGGAGATTTCCCCACCGTCCAGGTCATCCCAAAGGTGCTTTTCCCCCCAAAATCAACTGGACGTCCTTGGTGTTGTTTTTTTCCTTGAAAGCGTTTCTCTTCTCCTCCCAGAAGCTTCTTCCGTTCTTCTTCAATTCAGGTCTTCAGAACGGAAGAAGCTTCTCGGAGGAGAAGAGGAATCTATACTGTTAGATAAACAACGGCAGGAGATGTATATAAAATGTTTTATAAGTGGCATTGGCCCCCTGCTAGGCTAGCCAAAAGGTTTAAAAATAGGCCTCGCAAATGTTGGAAATGTACTCAGAAGACGGGCGCATTTCATCACACGCGATGGACTTTATGGATAAAAATAAATTGGTTAGAAAAGATGCTAGGGAAACCTGCAGATTTTAAACCTGAACTGTTTTTATTAGGTATTAAGAATGTAATTAGTATTATTAGGGAAAAGTAAAGGCTCATATGTGCTAATCGTTCCCGACTCTAGGGGGCGGTGCTCATCTCCGTTTCAAAGCCGGAGAGCCAGCGCAAAGACATCTCCGTGCTCATGTGGCCGGCATGACTCAACGCCGAAGGTGCATGGAATGCACTAGAAACAGAAAAGTGTTGTTTAAGCAAATTAAATATCCAGTCAACACAGTGTTTATTAAGCACTAAGAAATGCAATTAATTAAAAACAATTATTTTTTTTAAAAAAAGGAACTGAAGTGAAGACTCCTCCTTGGAGGAGAAGTGAAACATTTTCAAGGGGGAAAAAAGTCCCAGTTGCCGTTTGGAAAAACCTGGAATTGAGGAGAAACTTCCTAACAGTGAGGACAATTCACCCGTGGAACAGCTTGCCACCAGAAGCTGTGGTTGCTCCACCACTGGAGGTTTTTGAGAAGAAACTGGGCAGCCACTTGCCTGAAATGGTAACGAGCAGGGGGTTGGACTAGAAGACCTCCGAAGTCCCTTCTGGCGCTCCTCTGTTTGTTTTAGCACAGCCTCCTTTGGGTGCCTCCCCCCCCCCACTGCACATCCATGTTGCCGCCTGCATCCCGCACATTCCTGCGAAGGAATCTGGAGTGGGGGCGTTGGCGGACCTCCCTGCATTTGGAGGATGGGGAGGGGAGGGAGGTGGGAGGCGGGGAGGGGGAGGCATCATCATTGCCAGTTTCTTCTGGAGTTTCGGTTGCAGCCCCCCCCCCCCAGGAGGAGTGGATGGTAGGACAGCCCTCCTCCCCCTCTGCACATCTGCAGCTGGGTTGGGACTTGAAAGTCGGCCAAAAACTGGGCCGGGCTGGGATCAAGGCTGGGAGGAGAGAGACAAGCTGGAGGAAGAGAGAGAGAGAGAGAGAAAGGAGGGGTGGGGGAAAACAGGAGGTTGTTGAGTAGCTACAGAGAAGAAGACCCTCCGTGGACAAGGTAAGGGGTGTAGCTTGGCCAAGGAATGAGGAGGGGGCTTCTTCTGTCAGGGGTCTGCTCTCTTGCCCCAGCTGGTCTGGACTTGGGGAGAACTTTCTTGATCAGGAAAGGCTGCTCTTCTGGAGGTCCCCCAGGGGTCCGTTGGTCGAGAAAGGGGGAAGACAGGAAGGAAGGAAGGATGGGGAGGGGGCTCGAGAGGGTGGTGTGGCTAGCTGGCCCCTCTCCTCTCTTGTCCTTCTGCACCCAGGGTGGCCGGCTGGCCTCCAGAGATGAGGTGCTTCTCCTATAGCTTAGAGCGCTTGGTTGACGCTCTCCTACTGGAGACCCCCGGAGGGCTTGGACACTTTACCTCTTTGGTCTTGGAGGGGGGGAAGCGGGGGGCTGCCTTGTAAGGATCCGTAAATACATCCAGGAGAGTTCCCGGACTCAGCCGAGGGGAGAGAAGGCAACAGGAAACACAACATCTGGAGAAGTTCAGGTGGACTTCCAAACCAGATGCAGAACATTCCAGGTATCGGGGATGGAGAAAGTGGGAGAGGGTTTCTGGGCTCTTCCCTTCAACAGCTAGCGGGAACGTGGCCCCAAGTTCGCCTCTCTTCCTGCCCCACCTAGGCTGCCCTCCAACGACTGCAATTCAGGAAAGGAAAAAGGGGCCCCCCATAATGGAAATGGGGGGGGGGAGTGGAATTGCGGGTTTGCAAAGAGACGGCTGCTCCTTTTTGGGGAAGGGTCCCCACTTTGGGCCTCCTGACTAATCTCGGTCCTGGAGGAAATGTCTCCAGCTGAATCTCTGCCAGCCTCCAGCCGTTTCAAATGCAGGAAGGAGGCAGAATCCTGTAGTAAGTCTGGTTCTTTTAGGAGCGCTCAACCAGTTGGAAAGCAGACTGGGAGGCCTCGACTTCCGCCATCCTCACTGGGGAAAGATGGGGTCAGCTGGGAGCACAGGGGGGGGGGTTTCTAGGCTGTGACTGAGCTCTGTCTCCATTCCAGGAGGGACTCAAGGTAGGTGCAGGAAGAGGGTTAAAAATCTGCTTTATTATAGTTTTATTAAACATTTTTTTACCTTTAAAAATCAGAGGGGGAAAAACACACAAGAAGAAAAAACCATCTAAAATAGGCAGGCAGCCTTCGGGATCAGCCGAGATTGTTATGCTTGTCTTGTTTTTTTCTTTCTGTGGGTCTGTCTTTATCTGTTTTTTAAAGGTAAAAGTGTTTAATAAAAACTATTTAAAAAATAAAAATAATCTGCTTTATTGAATGACATGGAGTTCTCCTGCGGAAATCTTGGCGCAAGAGAAACGGCTGGGGAAAAAACGGCCCTTTGCCAAACTGGTTTTTTCCCCCTCCCCTTAGTTAGTTTCTGGGCGAGTGTTTCTTTTGAGGGGGGGGCTTCTGCCGTTTCAATGCCTGCTCCGTTTAGCAGGGAAGCCTCTTGGGTCAGCAGGCAAGAAACGCAGCGGCAGCCGATGGTGCAGGAGTCGGCTTTGCAAGGCATCTCGAGGATCAGGGATGCCATCGGCTGCTCTGCGGGTTGACCGAGAGTCAGAGGAACAAGCCCTGGGCTGCTCTGATGCTCAGGGGGGCTCCGGGGGCCAAGGAGTAGCTACGTCTCCGTGCAAGAACCACCCTCTCTTTCTTTCTTTCCTTCTATCTCTCTCTCTTTACTTTCTTTCTTTCCCTCTCCCTCCCTCCTTCCCTCTATCTTTCTTTCTTTCTTCCTTCCTTTTTCTCTTTCTTTCTCTCTCTCTGCTCTTTCATTCATTCCTTTAATTTCTGTCTCTCTTTCTCCTTTTTTCTTTCTTTCTTTTTTTCTTTCTTTCTTCCTTTCCTCTCCCTCTCTCCTTCCCTCTTTCTTTTTTTACTTTCTCTCTCTCCCCTTTTTCTTTTCTTCCTTCCTCTCTCTTTCTCTCTGCTCTTTCATTCTTTCCTTTAATTTCTGTCTCTCTTTCCCCTTTTTTCTTTCTTTCTTTTTTTCTTTCTTTCTTCTTTTCCTCTCCCTCTCTCCTTCCCGCTTTCTTTCTTTACTTTCTCTCTCTCTCTCTTTCTCCCCTTTTTCTTTTCTTCCTTCCTTTCTCTCTCTCTGCTCTTTCATTCTTTCCTTTAATTTCTGTCTCTCTTTTCCCTTTTTTCTTTCTTTCTTTTCTTTTTTTCTTTCTTTACTTTCTCTCTCTCCCTCTTTCCCCCCTTTTTTCTTTTCTTCATTCTTTCCTTTTTCTCTTTCTTTTTCTCTCGTTCTGTTCTTTCATTCTTTCCTTTAATTTCTGCTTCTCTTTTCTCTTTCTTTCTTTCTTTCTTTTTCTTTCTTTCTCTTTCTCCCCTCTTTATTTCTTTCCTTCTTTCATCTTTCCCCCTCTCTCCCTTCCCTCTTTCTTTATCTCTCTCTTTCCCTCTTTCTTTCTTTCCATCCATCCATCCATCCATCCATCCATCCATCCATCCATCCATCCATCTATCTATCTATCTATCTATCTATCTATCTATCTATCTATCTATCTATCTCTATGCCGTGGTGGCTCAGTGGTTAGAACTGCAGGTTAACTCTGCCCGCTGCCAGGAGTTCAATCCCTTGTGTGGGGCTTCTCCTGCAAGGCAGCTTGAGTGAGAATGAAAACTTTGTTTTGCTTGTCAAAGAAATTGACGCAGGGATGGAGCCGCCTGCTCCTTGTTGCAAAACCTTATCAGCTGCCCAGCCACAGTTTCCCAGAGCTGTTGCAAGATGCTGGGGGGGGGGGGGAGAGGAGGAGGGGGGAGGAAGAGGAGCGTGGGGGCACCGTGGGGTTTAAACCCATCCAACTTTCCTTCTTCTGCAGCAGCTCTTTGATCTAGCAGGTAAGAAACACAAAAGGGGTTTGCATTTGTGCCCCTTGACAACACGAAGCCTCCAATGCTTTGGTCAGCATTGACAACACGAAGCTTTGGTCAGTAGAAGGTTGGGGGAAGCAGCTGCAAGGACAGAGGGGGGGGGGAGAAGAAAGCTGGCCAGAGAAACACACTGGGGCTTCCACACTTACATGGGTGTGGCAGGCTCCATCTGCCCTCCCTTTGCTGCAAACTGCAAACTGCAAGGCTGGTGTGTGTGTGTGTACGTTTGTGTGTGTGTGAAGTTATGCCCCTATCTCGAATGGTATGATTGTTGCGCTTTTAAATTATGTATTGTTTTGTGTTGTTGTCAAATTGTCTGTATCCCCCCCTTCCCTTGTTTGAGTTGTGAGCCGCCCTGAGTCCCCCTCGGGGGAAAAGGGCGGCATACAAATGAAATAAAACATAAACAAAACATGACCTTGACTTACGATTTCCATTGAGCCCTAAATTTCTATTGCTAAGTGAGACCGTCATTAAGTGAGTTTTGTTCCTTTTTGCGACCTCCCTTGATGGGACTGGAGGCTAAAACATACGAGGAACGGTTGCAGGAACTGGGAATGTCTAGTTTAATGAAAAGAAGGACCAGGGGAGACAGGATAGCAGTCTTCCAATGTCTCAGGGGCTGCCACAAAGAAGAGGGAGTCAAGCTATTCTCCAGGGCACCTGAGGGCAGAACAAGAAGCAATGGGTGGAAACTAATCAAGGAGAGAAGCAACCTAGAACTGAGGAGAGATTTCCTGACAGTGAGAACAATTAATCAGAGGAACAGAAGTTGCCTCCAGAAGTTGTGAATGCCCCAACACTGGAAGTCTTTTAAGAAGATGTTGGATAGCCATTTGTCTGGAACTAGGGTTTCCTGCCTAGGCAGGGGGTTGGGCTAGAAGACCTCCAAGGTCCCTTCCAACTCTGCTATTGTATTGTAAGTTGTGAAGTGGGTCCCTGCAGTTGTTCAATTAGTCACACGGTTGCTAAGGGAGCCTGGCTGACTTCCCTCGCCAAAAGGTTGCAAAAGGGGATCGCGTGAGCCCGGGATACTGAGACCGTCGTAAATATGAGTCAGGTGCCAATGAACACATGATTACGGGGCTGGTGTGACGGTCGTAAGTGTGAAAAAAATGGTTATAGGTCACTTTTTCAGTGTGGCTGTAACTTTGAAAGGTTACTCAATGAATGCCCCACCTGTGAATCGCCAGATTAGTGTGCAATCCCTTGTTTGTGTTCTCCAGGGAAGACGGAGGCTTCTCTCAGTCTTTTGAAGTGTGCAAATGAGGCAATTGAGGTTAGTGTAATTTGCACATAGATAAGATAACACCCGGTGGTGAGTTACTTAGGAAAATCCAGTTAGCTGACTGAAGGAGGAATTGCAGGAGGAGAAGCATGAAGGCGGCGATGGGAGAAACTCCAGACTTAAAACAGTTCACTTAATGACCATTCTAGGTTAGAACGGCACTGAAAAAATGGACTTATGACTGCTTATCACACTTAACGACCGTTGCAACATCTCTAGGGTCGCGGAAACTGACTCACGTTTATGACGGTTGCTGTGTCCCCGTTGTCTCGCTTTTGTGACCTTCTGACCAGCAAACTCAATGAAGAAGCCAGATTCATTTAACAACGGTGCTCCTTCTCTTCCCCAGCATCCAGCCAGAACTGAAGAAGCTTCTTGGATGAGAAGCGAAACGTCTTCAGAGAAAAACCAGAAAGTCCAGGTGCCTCTTGAAATAAAAAAGCACCTTGAATGATGGAGAATCTCCATAGACCAGTGTTTCTCAACCTTGGCAACTTGAAGATGTCCGGACTTCAACTCCCAGAATTCCCCAGCCAGCATTCGCTGGCTGGGGAATTCTGGGAGTTGAAGTCCGGACATCTTCAAGTTGCCAAGGTTGAGAAACACTGCCATAGACATCAAACCTAAACAAGTGATTTGCTTAACGGTGGCAAGCAAGGTTGTAAAATGGGGTGAAACGCACTTAACAACCGTCTCGCTTAGCAACAGGAGGTTTGGGCTCGATTGTGGTCGTACGTTGAGGATTCCTTAGCAGCTGTAATAATTCTTGATCATCAGGGTGTTTCAAAGTCACTTTGCAGAACCTCTGGGCCGTGGGAGATGGGATTGAAAATAGATAAAAGGGAGACACAAACTTTGATTCAACACAGCTGATTTCAGACACAAAGCTTTGCCAGCTGATAAGGGATTCGAAGATACTGCATATAGCTTTTAGAATAGAATAGAATAAAGAATCAGGAATAGAATAGAATAAAGAATCTGGAATAGAATAGAATAGAATTAAGAATTAAGAATACAATAGAATAGAGAATCAGGAATAGAATAGAATAAAGAATAAAATAAAGAATCAGGAATAGAACAGAATAAAGAATCAGGAATAGAATAGAATAAAGAATTAAGAATACAATAGAATAGAGAATCAGGAATAGAATAGAATAAAGAATAAAATAAAGAATCAAGAATAGAATAGAATAAAGAATCAGGAATAGAATAGAATTAAGAATAGAATAGAGAATCAGGAATAGAATAGACTAGAATAAAGAATAAAATAAAGAATCGAATAGAATAAAGAATCAGGAATAGAATAGAATAGAATAGAATAAAGAATAAAATAAAGAATCAGGAATAGAATAGAATAAGGAATCAGGAATAGAATAGAATTAAGAATTAAGAATAGAATAGAGAATCAGGAATAGAATAGAATAGAATAAAGAATAAAATGAAGAATCAGGAATAGAATAAAATAAAGAATCAGGAATAGAATAGAATAGAATAAAGGATTAAGAATAGAATAGAATAGAATAGAATAGAGAATCAGGAATAGAATAGAATAAAGAATAGAATAAACAATCAGGGATAGAATAGAATAAGGAATCAGGAATAGAATAGAATTAAGAATTTAGAATAGAATAGAATAGAGAATCAGGAATAGAATAGAATAAAGAATAAAATAAAGAATCAGGAATAGAATAGAATAAAGAATTAAGAATAGAATAGAGAATCAGGAATAGAATAGAATTAAGAATAGAATAAAGAATCAGGAACAGAATAGAATAGAATAGGATAAAGAATTAAGAATAGAATAGAGAATCAGGAATAGAATAGAATAGAATAAAGAATAGAATAAACAATCAGGAATAGAATAAGGAATCAGGAATAGAATAGAATTAAGAATTTAGAATAGAATTAAGAATTTAGAATAGAATAGAATAGAATAGAATAGAACAGAAAACAGATTAATTTATTTTCACAAAGAAAAGGGAATCAACTTATTCTCCAAAGCATCTGAAGGCAGGAGTAGAAACAATAGATGAAAACTGATCAAGGAGAGAAGCAACCCAGGAGAAACTTTCTATTAACCAGTGGAACAGCTTGCCACCAGAACTTGTGGATGCTCCATCGCTGAAGGTTTTCAAGAAGAGATAGGGTAGAATAACCCAATTGGGAAGGGACCTTGGAGATCTTCTAGTCCAACCCCTTACTCTAGCAGGAATCTCCATCCCATTTTGCAGAAAGCCTGGTCCAATTTCTTCTTAACCCCTTCCAGTCTCTTCTCAGTCATTTGTCCCCAGGGGTCAAAGTTCTCCTGCTCGAGGAACGGGTTGGACTAGAAGACCTCCCGGGGTCCCTTCCCACGCTGTTGTTCTGCCCTGTCCTTCTTTCGTCACTTCCTGCCATTTTGGCTGTCCCGGTGTCTCCTCCCATTTCCCGTCCGACCCCACCCTGCCCCGCCCGGCCCTTCCTGCCTCTTTATTCGGAGGGTGGCTTAATTATGGAAACTGTGCGCCGGAAAAAATCTGGATTTCAAAGAGGGTTTTTCCTCTCTGGATTTCCCGAATTAGAAGCCGCCCTGACTTCAAAGCAGGTGTGACTTGGTTTCCCCAGCCGTGCAAGGCAACTGTTGCTTCTTGGCACATTCACCACACCATTGGAGCCTCTGTGAAGTTTTAGGCAGCTCTCTGGGTCCCTGATTAAAGCTGCTCTTAATTAAGGAGTCTTATGCTTTTTTTTTTTTCCTTTGGCCCAATGACGGGGAAGTGAGAAAGATCAGTGGATGATAAGGACAGGAGCTTCCTTTGGCTTCTCCTGCATGAAAAGAAGAGGGGACAGAACTAGAATAGAATTGGAATAGAGTAGAATAGAAATAGAATGGAAAAGAGAAAAGAATTGGAAGAGAAGAAAAGAGAAGAAATTAGAGTAGAATTAGAAGAGAATAGAAAAGAATTAGAAGAGAATTGGAATAGAAGAGAAGAAAATTAGAAGAGAATAGAAGAAAATAGAAGAGAAGAGAATTAGAAGAGAAGAGAAAAAAGAGAAGAGAAGGGAGAATAGAATTGGAATAGAATTGGAATAGAATAGAATAGAATGTAAAAGAGAAAAGAATTGAAAGAGAAGAGAAGAGAAGAAAATTAGAAGAGAAAAGAAGAAAATAGAAGAGAAGAGAAGAGAAGAGAACGTAGAAGAGAAGAGAATTAGAAGAGAAGAGAAAAAAGAGAAGAGAAGGGAGAATAGAATTAGAATAGAATTGGAATAGAATAGAATAAAAGAAAATAGAATAGAATTAGAAGAGAAGAGAATTAGAATAGAATTGGAATAGAAGAGAAGAAAATTAGAAGAGAAAAGAAGAAAATAGAAGAGAAGAAAAGAGTATAGCATGTAGAAGAGAAGAGAATTAGAAGAGAAGAGAAAAAAGAGAAGAGAAGGGAGAATAGAATTAGAATAGAATTGGAATAGAATAGAATAGAATAGAATGTAAAATAGAAAAGAATTGGAAGAGAAGAGAAGAAAATTAGAAGAGAAAAGAAGAAAATAGAAGAGGAGAAGAAAATAGAATAGAATTAGAATAGAATTGGAATAGAAGAGAAGAGAAGAAAATTAGAAGAGGAAAGAAGAAAATAGAAGAGAAGAAAAGAGAATAGAATGTAGAAGAGAAGAGAATTAGAAGAGAAGAGAAAAAAGAGGAGAATAGAATTAGAATATAATTGGAATAGAATAGAATAAAAGAAAATAGAACAGAACAGAATAGAATAGAATGTAGAAGAGAAAAGAAGATTGCAAAAGGGGATTGTGTGACCCCGGGACACTGCGACCGTCATAAGTACGAGCCAAACACCTGGATTTTGATCACGTGTGCCTAGGGATGCTACAAGGGTCATTAAATGTGACAATTGGTCATGTCACTTTTTTTCAATGCCAGTGTAACTTCAAATGGTCACTAAATTCACTGTTGTAAGTCGGGGACTGCCTTTAATTTGGAGCAGAGCCATTCAGAAATGAAAACAGCATTTCCCCCCCCTAAAAGCCCTTTGAAACCCCTGCTTGCCCAAAATACAAATAACCAACAAATATTCTATCCCCCCCTCCCTCCCCTCCCTTGTTCCATGCACGGAAAATGATAGACGAGGGAGGTAACCAATAGATACAAATCAAAATATTTGTGCAATTATTATCTCCAGAATTGTGTTTCTGGTTGAAAATAGCTGTCCTGGGGCTTCCCATCGGAGAAGCAGCTAAAAACATATTTCAAAGCGCGCCGGGGGTGGCGGGGGGGGGGGGGAGGAATTAAAATGACAACTGCAGGGATTAAAATAGCAGGAATGCAGCTGATCTCGAGATCAGGTGGCAGCGGAAATATAGAGAGTTGCATTGAAATAACTTGCTTCCTTTCGCACGTGGTGCAAATACGTTAATCCATACAGTGTTTCTCAACCTTGGCAACTTGAAGATGTCCGGACTTCAACTCCCAGGTTAACAACGCTTAGTGTCTAGTCCAGTGTTTCTCAACCTTGGCAACTTGAAGATGTCTGGACTTCAACTCCCAGATTAACAACGCTTAGCGTCTAGTCCAGTGTTTCTCAACCTTGGCAACTTGAAGATGTCTGGACTTCAACTCCCAGGTTAACAACGCTTAGCGTCTAGTCCAGTGTTTCTCAACCTTGGCAACTTGAAGATGTCTGGACTTCAACTCCCAGGTTAACAACGCTTAGCGTCTAGTCCAGTGTTTCTCAACCTTGGCAACTTGAAGATGTCTGGACTTCAACTCCCAGGTTAACAACGCTTAGCGTCTAGTCCAGTGTTTCTCAACCTTGGCAACTTGAAGATGTCCGGACTTCAACTTCCAGAATTCCCCAGCCAGCATTCGCTGGCTGGGGAATTCTGGGAGTTGAAGTCCAGACATCTTCAAGTTGCCAAGGTTGAGAAACACTGATTTAGGATATTTTCCCTTTAAAAGCAAAACTCCCTGGGTGTTTAAATCATTTTTTTCCCCTCAAAAGATTCCTGCACTTCAACTCCCAGAATTCCCCAGGCTGGTTTATTACGGGGATCATTGCGGGGATCATGTGATCTCTCTTTTTGGGGGGGTCCTTCTAAAAAGCAAAGTCAAGGGAAAGGTGGAATCACTTAACAACCATGTAATGTAGCGATTCACTTAACAACCGTGGCAAGGAAGGTTGTAAAATGGAGCAGAACTCACTTAACAAAACTTCCTGATGGGGAGGACAATTAACCTGCCACCAGAAGTTGTGGGAGCTTCATCACCAAAGGCTTTCAAGAAGTGACTGGACAGCCAGTTGTCTGAAATGGGTCTGGGGTCTCCTGCCTGGGCGGGGGGGCGGGGGTTGGACTAGAAGACCTCCAGGGTCCCGTCCAGCTCTGTTCTGATCGCCAGGTCCTCTCTTGTTTTTCAGGCCCGTGAGGGATGTGAAGATGTCAACGCTTGTGGTTCCCACGATCCACACGCTGAAAATCGGTAAGGAAAAATGCAACGTCCCAGCTTTGATCCTGGATGGGCCACGGTGACGAGGGTCTCTCAGAGAATAAGGGACTCGGGGTTGGGGGCTTCCTGGGAAGGGATTTGGGATGATGCTCCGGCCACCGAGATTGTCGCAGGGCAGGGCAGAAGAGTCCAACTTCTGCAGCGATGGATCTCCAGCTGTGCTCCAAAAAAGGCCTGCTTGTTCCAGATGATGGCCAACACCCTAGAAAGAATGAAGATCAGAGGGCTTCATCCATCCATCCATCCATCCATCCATCCATCCATCTATCTATCATCTCATTCATCCATCTCTCTCTCTCTCCATCCATCGCTTCATCTAGTCACCACACATCATCTCTCTCCTTCTCTCCCTCCTTCCTTCCCTTCTTCCATCATCTCTCCATCCATTATCCATCCATCCATCCATCCATCCTTCCATACATCTATATCCATCCATCCATCCATCCATCTATCTATCATCTCATTCATCCATCTCTCTCTCTCTCCATCCATCCCTTCATCTAGCCACCACGCATAATCTCTCTCCTTCTCTCCCTCCCTCCTTCCTCTCTTCCATCATCCCCCCATCCCCCCATCCATTATCCATCCATCCTTCCATCCTTCCATCCTTCCATCCTTCCATCCTTCCATCCTTCCATCCTTCCATCCTTCCATCATCTATATCCATTCATCCATCCATCCATCTATCATCTCATTCATCCATCTCTCTCTCTCTCCATCCATCCCTTCATCTAGCCACCACGCATCATCTCTCTCCTTCTCTCCCTCCCTCCTTCCCTTCTTCCATCATCCCTCCATGCATTATCCATCCATCCATCCATCCATCCATCATCTATATCCATTCATCCATCCATCTATCTATCATCTCATTCATCCACATCTCTCTCTCTCTCCATCCATCCCTTCATCTAGCCACCATCCATCATCTCTCTCCTTCTCCCCCTCCCTCCTTCCCTTCTTCCACTATTCATCCCTCCATCCATTATCCATTCATCTACTACTCCTTCATCCTTCCATCCTTCCAGTCTCGTAAGGGAGACATCAACCAGAACAGAGCTTGAAGGGACCTTGGAGGTCTTCTAGTCCGACCTCCTCATCCAGGAGGAACCCTCTTCTATTTCAGTCAAGCGGCCGACCAGTCTTTTCTTGAAAACCTTGG
Organism: Thamnophis sirtalis; assembly: GCF_051295495.1. NCBI lineage: Eukaryota > Metazoa > Chordata > Lepidosauria > Squamata > Natricidae > Thamnophis > Thamnophis sirtalis. Next base: position 1,310,968 of record NW_028261390.1, read on the forward strand.
AGGCAGGGAGTTCCACTGGTTAATTGTCATCCGTGTCAGGAAATCCCTCCTCAATTCCAAGTTGCTTCTCTCCTTGATTAGTTTCCATCCATTGCTTCTTCTGCCTTCAGGTGCCTTGGAGAATAGCTTGACCCCCTTCCTCTTCTTTGGGGCAGCCCCCCAAATACTGGAAGATGGCTATCATGTCACTCTTAGTCCTGATACATACAGAATAACAGAGCTGGAAGGGACCTTGGAGGTCTTCTAGTCCTACACCCTGGTCAAGCAGGAGATCCGATATACCAGTGGTCTCCAAGCTTGGCAACTTTAAGACCTGTGGACTTCAACTCCCAGAGTTCCTCAGCCAGCAAAGCTGGCTGAGGAACTCTGGGAGTTGAAGTCCACAGGTCTTAAAGTTGCCAAAGTTGGAGACCACTGCTATATACCATTTCAGAGAAAGTGGGAGAGGGCTATCCTGCGTATGAGCCCCCCCACCTCAGTGCTGGTTCTCTTCCCAGGGCCTCCAGGCGTCCCATGGTCGGCTGATAACCTGAGAAAGGGCCTCACCACCCCTGCTGAACCACGTCTGGGGCCCATCAGCCAGGAAACGCCTCTGCTGCTGGGGGGGGGGAGATTGGGCCTTCGGAAGGAGGGGAGCAATTAGTCCTTAATGGGAACCATCTGTGCAGCAAGCAGAGCCTCCGAGGTGCCTCCCTCGGCCATTCCCCACCCCCACCCCACTGCGTGGGCGAGATCAGCCTTCCTGTCTTTAATGTGCCCCCCACCCTTCACCCCCCGCGCGGCAATAAATCCTGCTGGCTCTTGTTTGGATTGTCAGTCACTCCGAGGTCCCTGCAAGTTTTCAAAGTTGGACGGGCGCATTGACTCTGATCCGAGGGGAGCCGCGTGAGGCTGCGATGGGGGGGGGGGGGGAGACCTAGAAGGAGCCAATTTTATTCCAAGTAATCTCTCCAATCTCTCTCTCTCTCTCTCTCTCTCTCTCTCTCTCTCTCTCTCTCTCTCTCTCTCTCTCTCTCTCTCTCTTCTATACCAGAGATTAATTCCTTGTATGCTAATCACACTTGGCCAAAGCTGTCCTGTCCTGTCTGTTCCATTCTGTTCTGTTCCATTCTGTTCTGTCCTGTCCCATTTGGTCCCATTCCATTCCAGTTCTGTCCTGTTCTGTTCCATTCGGTTCCATTTCTATTCGATTCGATTATTATTTTTTAGTTTCTACATTCCACTCTTTGAGGCTCTAGGGCAGGGGCCTCAAACTCAAGGCCCAGGGGCCAATGTTCCCTCTAATGTTTTCTCCGTGTGCGCGGAAAAGTATAGCGTTTGAGCGGCACATTTTCATGCCTGAGCACCTGGGATTTTTTTTCACAGATGTCAGCGACCAGCCCAGCTGCGCCGCGTAGCTGAAACTGGTAGTCTGGGCCAGCTCTGGTCCCATCGTCACCGCCAAATAACATAGTCCATAAACATACAAACAGTCCGGTACACAAAGTTTGCTAGCAGTTGCAAAACTTACAATAGCTCACGCTGATCACTATACGGCACTTCTAACAGCCAGCTTCCAAACACTCAGATCAGATCAGCATCTAACAGTGATTCTGGCTCCCTCTTATGGCCGATTGAGGAAACAGCAACCAATCACATTTTACAGCGTGATTTAAAGAAACAGGGACAGCTTTGTTACATGATTTATATATTGCCAACCCAACCATTAGATTATATTCCTCACAGAATTCATCCACTCATCCAACCATTTTGCCAGCTGCCCCAGAACTACATGCTTTGGAGGTTCTGTTGGACCTTCCTTCCAATCGGCCTCCAGCCTCCCATGTTGTTTCCAGTGGTTTTTCCCCCAGCTTGGAACAGAACCAGATGGATTTTTCGTCCTCCCAACAGCCCTACGCGAAGGGCTGTTTTTTAAGCCTCCGTCTTCCCTTCTCTTCTTCGCCAGGGACAAATGGGGAGCGGTCCCGGACCCCATCTCCGCCAAGTTCTCCTGGGCTCCACAGCTGCAGCATCGCACCCCTCACCCCATCTCAGTCACCGGTAAGCAGAAGCCACCACCCCCACCACCCCATTTGATCAACACCCACGCCCCAAAACAGGAGATAGGTGGGCTTGTCAAGTGGTGCTGAAGCCCTGGGCCTGTGCTGGCTGGGGAATTCTGGGAGTTGGAGTCCACAAATCTTAAAGGGGCCGAGGTTCGTGTCCCGGAGCCCAGATTGGAGCATGTGGGGCAGGCCCAAGGGCCTCCCCGTCCTTGCGGGCCCTCCGGCATCCCGGCGTGTGTCTTTTGCAGAGGAGTGACATCGGGAGGCGAGAGGCGGCTCCTTTCGGGGTGGTGGTGGCCATTGACTTTGGGACGACGTCCAGCGGCTACGCCTTCAGCTTCGTCAGCGACCCCGAGACCCTCCACATGATGAGGTAACCTCTGGGGCTGAAGGCCGGCTCTAAATCTCTCTCTCTCTCTCTTTCTATCTGTCTGTTTCTCTCTGTTTCTCTTTTACTCTTTTGCACTCTTTTCTTTTTCCTCTTTCTCTCTCTCTGTTTTTCTCTCTCTCTTCCTTTCTCTTTCTCTCTGTCTCTTCTTTTCTCTCTCTTTTTCTCTTTTCCTTTCTCTCTCTCTTTCCTGCTTTCTCTGTATCTTTCTCACTCTCATTCTTTTTCTAGTCTTACTCTCTTTCTCTCTCTTTCTCTCTCTTTCTCTCTCTTTCTCTCTCTCTTTCTTTCTCTCTCTTTCTCTCTTCCACTCTCTCTCTCTCTTTCTGTTTCTTTCTCTCTTTCGTCTCTGTTTCTCTATTTCTTTCTTTATTTTTTCTTTTATCTCTTTCTCTCTTCCTCTTTCACTCTCTATTCTCTTTTTCCCTCTTTCTCTCTTTCTATTTCTTTCTCTCTCTCTCTTCCTTTATCTTTATTTCTCTTTCTCATTCTCTCTATTTTCTCTTTTGTCTCTCTCTTTGCCTTTCTCTGTATCTCTTTCTTGCTGTCATTCTCTTTTTATTGTCTCTCTTTCTCTCTGTTTCTCTATTTCTCTCTTTTCTCTTTTTCTCTTTTTTCTTCTCTTTGCCTCTTTCATTCTGTATCTCTTTCTCTCTCTCTCTCTATCCCTCTTTCTCATTCTCTTTCTCTCTGCTTCTGTTTCTCTCTTTCTCTCCCTCTCTCCCTCCCCACTCTCTCTCTCTCTCTCTCGCACAGACACAAACACGGACAGATACCCAAACCAGAGAGACATTTATTCTTCAGATCTCCTCGGCAATCCTTGGCACAGGTCTCCGGGTATTCCATGCATGAATGGACAGAGAATATTTGTTTTCCACGAGCCTCTCTTCAGGCGGAAGCCCTGTGCCAAGGAAGGGAACTCACCTGCCCAGGTGTTTGCAAGAGACGGCACCCAGCAGTCAGCAGTCCCAATCTCTCTGCCTACTTGGAATTTGTGGGGGAACGGGCTTTAGATTATTTCTGGAGGGCAACAGAATTTTGTCTGGAATCCTTAAGGAGCCAAAAGTGAATTAAGTCCAAACTCCCGCTGAATTCCCTGGACCTTCATCTAATTCCTAGCAGGTGCTGTCTGAGCCTCCAGCAGATTCCTCTGCAAATAATTTATTTAGCAATAAGTCAGCTAAATTGGGTCTTCATATTTGAACCTGGCCTTTCCTGGCTGACAAGTTGGGAATTAAAGGAAGGAAGGAAAGAAGGGAGGGAGGGAGGGAGGGAAGAAGTGGCAAGAGAGAGATAGGAAGGAAAGAAGGAAAAAAGAGGAGAGGAAGGAAGGGAAAGGAGAAAAAAGGAGAGAAGGGGGAAGGGTGAGATGGAGAGAGGGAGAAAGGGAGGGAGGGAAGAAGTGGCAAGAGAAAGGAAGGAAAGAAGGAAAAAATAAGGGGAGGAAGGAAGGGAAAGGAGAAAAAAGGAGAGAAGGAGGATAAGATGGAGGAAGGGAGGGAGGGAAGTGGCAAGAGAGAAAGGAAGGAAAGAAGGACAAAATAAGGGGAGGAAGGAAGGAAAAGGAAAAAAGGAGAGGAGGAGGAAGGATGAGATGGAGGAAGGGAGGGAGGGAAGAAGTGGCAAGAGAGAAAGGAAGAAAAGAAGGAAAAAATAAGGAGAGGAAGGAAGGAAAAGGAGAAAAAAGGAGAGGAGGAGGAAGGATGAGATGGAGGATGGGAGGGAGGGAAGAAGTGGCAAGAGAGAAAGGAAGGAAAGAAGGAAAAAAGAGGGGAGGAAGGAAGGAAAAGGAGAAAAAGGGAGAGAAGGAAGGATGAGATGGAGGAAGGGAGGGAGGGAAGTGGCAAGAGAGAAAGGAAGAAAAGAAGGAAAAAAGAGGGGAGGAAGGTAGGAAGGAAAAAGAGAAAAAAAGGAGAGACAGATGAGAGGAAGGGAGGGAGCGAAGAAGGGGCAAGGGAGAGGAAGGAAGGAAGAAAAGAAGGAGGAAAGAAAAAGAGAAAAAGGAGAGAAGGATGAAAGAGGGAGGGATGGGGGGACATGGCCTTCCTGTCAGGGGGGTGGGAGAATTAATTCCACTTTGGGTTTTCCCTGGCAGGAAGTGGGAAGGGGGAGACCCCGGAGTGGCCCACCAGAAGACCCCCACCAGCCTTCTCCTGACGCCGGAAGGCGCCTTCCACAGCTTCGGCTACACGGCGCGGGATTATTACCACGACCTGGACCCCGAGGAGGCCCGCGAGTGGCTCTACTTTGAGAAGTTCAAGATGAAGATCCACAGCTCCAGCGTGAGTCCATTCCCAGGAAAAAACCTCAGGGCCAAAACAGAGGAAGTCGAGAGAGAAAAGAAGGACCAGGGGAGACACGAGAGCAACTTCCGATATCTCAGGGGCTGCCCCAAAGAAGAGGAGGGGGGCGGGAGGGGGGGTCAAACTATTCTCCAAGGCACCAGAAGGCAGGACATGAAAGAATGGAGGGCAATTAAACAAGGAGAGAAGCAACCTCGAGCGAAAAGGGGAATTTCCTGAGAGTGAGGACAAGGAGAATAGAATGAGCTGGAAGGGACTACGGAGGACCTCTACTCCAGCTCAAGTAGGAGAAGTTATACAAATAACCAAGGGGGAAGCCAGGTTCACTTAACAACCGGATTGCTAAATTAAACAACTTCAGTGATTCGGTTAACAACGGCGGCCAGGGAGGTCGTAAAAAAAATGGGATGAAACGTATTTCACAACTGTCTCGCTTAGCAACAGAGGTTTCGGGCTGAAGTGTGGTCGTAAGTCGAGGACTGCGTGGAAATGGTCCCCCCTGTCTCGTTTCTGTGGCTCCCGGAGAGAGATGGGGGGGGGTGTGTGAGGCGTCCTTTGACGGTGGTCTTTTTCCCAGGACCTGAGCCTGAAGACGGAACTGGCGGCCGTCAACGGGAAGAAGGTTCAGGCGCTGGAGGTCTTCGCTCACGCCCTCCGCTTCTTCAGGCAACAGGCCGTGCGGGTGAGAGGAGGAGGAGGGGCAGAGCTCCCCGTGCCCCCAGGGAGGGGGCGGGTGGGAGAGATTGTCTACCTGAGAGGGAGGGAGGGAGGGAGGGAGGAAAAGAAAGGAATGAGAAGGTGAAAGAGAGAGAGGAGGAGGAGGAAGGAAAGCAGGAGGATGGAGGGACGGAGGGAGGAAGGAAGGAAGAAATCAAAGGGGAAGGAAGGAAGGAAAGGAAGGAAGGAAGAAGGAGGGAGGGAGGAAGGAAGGAAAGGGAAAGAAAAGGGAAAGAGAAAAAGAAAGGAAGAATGAGACAGGTGAAAGAGAGAGGGGAGGAGGAAGGAAAGCAGGAGGATGGAGGGAGGAAGGAAGAAATCAAAGGGAAAGGAAGGAAGGAAGGAAGGAAGGAAGGGAAGGAAGGAAGGAGGGAGGGAGGAAGGAAAGGGAAAGAGAAAAAGAAAGGAAGAATGAGACAGGTGAAAGAGAGAGAGGAGGAGGAGGAAGGAAAGCAGGAGGATGGAGGGACGGAGGGAGGAAGGAAGGAAGAAATCAAAGGGGAAGGAAGGAAGGAAAGGAAGGAAGAAGGAGGGAGGGAGGAAGGAAGGAAAGGGAAAGAAAAGGGAAAGAGAAAAAGAAAGGAAGAATGAGACAGGTGAAAGAGAGAGGGGAGGAGGAAGGAAAGCAGGAGGATGGAGGGAGGAAGGAAGAAATCAAAGGGAAAGGAAGGAAAGAAGGAAGGAAGGAAGGGAAGGAAGGAAGGAGGGAGGGAGGAAGGAAAGGGAAAGAGAAAAAGAAAGGAAGAATGAGACAGGTGAAAGAGAGAGAGGAGGAGGAGGAAGGAAAGCAGGAGGATGGAGGGACGGAGGGAGGAAGGAAGGAAGAAATCAAAGGGGAAGGAAGGAAGGAAGGAAAGGAAGGAAGAAGGAGGGAGGGAGGAAGGAAAGGGAAAGAGAAAAAGAAAGGAAGAATGAGACAGGTGGAAGAGAGAGAGGAGGAGGAAGGAAAGCAGGAGGATGGAGGGATGGAGGGAGGAAGGAAGGAAGAAATCGAAGGGGAAGGAAAGAAGGAAAGGAGGAGGGAGGGAGGAAGGAAAGAGAAAGAGAAAAAGAAAGGAAGAATGAGACAGATGAAAGCAAGAGAGGAGGAGGGAGGAAAGCAGGAAAACGGAGGGAGGAATCAAATGGGAAGGGAGGAGGGAGGAAGGGTGGAGGGAGAAAGGAAGGAAAAGGAAAAGGAAAGAGAAAAAGAAAGGAAGAAGGAGTGATGAATGAGTGGGGGGGGAGGGAGGAATGCAGGGGGGGGAGGAGGGAAGGGGGAGGGAAGGACCCTCCCAGTAGTTTCTTCATTGTCAATCAGGGGCTGCTTTAAGACTTGTCGACTTCAACTCCCAGAATCCCCAGCCAGCGTATCTGAGGGGATGGGTTTCCTTCTGCCCTGTTCTGCAGCCGGGACCCCCTGTGACGGCCCCCTCTTTTGCAGGAGCTGAAAGACCAGTGCCCGGCCTTCCCTGTGGCCGATGCCATCCGGTGGGTCATCACGGTGCCCGCCATTTGGAAACAGCCGGCTAAACAGTTCATGAGGGAAGCTGCCTATTTGGTGAGTGCTGGTTTTCTCTTTCTTTCTTCCTCTTTCTTTCTTTCTTTCTTTCTTTCTTCTTTCTCTCTCTCTCTCTCTCTGTCCATCCCCTCCCCCCCCCTCTCTCTATCTATCTATCTATCTATCTATCTATCTATCTATCTATCTATCTATCTATCTATCTATCTATCTATCTATCTATCTAAAGCAGTGTTTCTCAACCTTGGCAACTTGAAGATGTCCGGACTTCAACTCCCAGAATTCCCCAGCCAGCATTTGCTGGCTGGGGAATTCTGGGAGTTGAAGTCCGGACATCTTCAAGTTGCCAAGGTTGAGAAACACTGATCTAAAGGTTCCCATCACACATCTGTGCTAGTCGTTCCCAACTCTAGTGGGCGCTGCTCATCTCCGTTTCAAAGCCGAAGGGCCAGCGCTGTCCGAAGACGTCTCCGTGGTCATGTGGCTGGCATGACTCAATGCCGAGGGCACACGGAACGATATTACCTTCCCACCAAAGGTGGCTCCTATTTTTCTACTTGCATTTTTTACGTGCTAAAGGAATGGGAGCTTCCTCCATTACGCAGCACTAGGGATTCGAACCACCAAACCGCCGACCTTTCTGATCGACAAACTCAGCATCTTAGCCACTGAGCCACCCTTCTTCGCTCCCTCCCTTCCTCTCATCTGTCTCTCCTTTTTTCTCTTTTTCCTTCCTACCTTCCTCCCCTCTTTTTTCCTTTCCTTCCTTTTTCTCTTGCTACTTCTTCCCTCCCTCCCTTCCTCCCTCTCATCCTTCCTCCTTCTCTCCTTTTTTCTCCTTTAGGTTTAGGTTTAGGTTAGGTTTATTAGCATTTGTAGGCCGCCCTTTTCCCTGGGGGGACTCAGGGCGGCTCACACAAAACCGGGAAGGGGAAATACAAACATTAAGATAACAACATATAATAAAATAATAGACAACATACATTCATCATTCGGGCGGGGTAACTATCCTTATCCCCAGGCCTGACGGGCGAGCCAGTTCTTCAAGGCTATGCGGAAGGCTTGGACGGTGGAGAGGGTACGAATCTCCACGGGGAGCTCGTTCCAAAGGGTCGGGGCTACTGCTGAGAAGGCCCTCCTCCTTGTAATTGCCAGCCGACACTGGCTGGCCGATGGAATGCGGAGGAGGCCTAGTCTATGGGATCTTATAGGTCGCAGGGAAGTAATTGGCAGAAGGCGGTCTCTCAAGTATCCAGATCCACCGCCATGTAGGGCTTTATGGGTGATTAATAGCACCTTGAAGCGCATCCGGAGATCGACAGGTAGCCAGCGCAGCTCGCGGAGGATAGGTGTTATGCGGGTGAATCGAGGAGCACCCGCAATCACTCGCGCGGCTGCATTCTGCACTAGCTGAAGTCGCCGGATGCTCCTCAAGGGCAGCCCCATGTAGAGCACATTGCAGTATTCCAGCCTAGAGGTCACAAGGGCCCGAGTGACTGTTGTGAGAGCCTCCCGATTCAGGTAGGGTCGCAATTGGCGCACCAGGCGAACCTGGGCGAATGCCCCCCTGGTCACAGCCGTTAAGTGGTGGTCGAATGACAGCTGTGGGTCCAGGAGGACTCCCAAGTTGCGAACCCTCTCTGAGGGGTATAAAATTTGACCCCCCAGCCTGAGTGTTGGTATATTAGTCAAATCTTTGGGAGGGAAGCACAACAGCCACTCGGTCTTTTCTGGGTTGAGCACAAGCTTGTTAACCCTCATCCAGTCCATGACAGCCTCAAGGCCCCGGCTCATCACGTCTACCGCTTCATTGATTTGGCACGGGGCGGACAGATACAGTTGAGTATCGTCCGCGTATTGATGGTATCTAATCCCGTGCCTGCGGATGATCTCTCCCAGCGGTTTCATGTAGATGTTGAATAGTAGGGGGATAAGACCGAGCCCTGCGGCACCCCATAGTTTAGGGGCCTAGGGGACGATCTCTGCCCCCCCACTAACACCGACTGCGACCTGTCCGAGAGGTAGGAGGAGAACCACCGTAGCACGGTGCCTCCCACTCCCACCTCCCGCAGTCGTCGCAGAAGGATACCATGGTCGATGGTATCGAAAGCCGCTGAGAGGTCAAGGAGGACCAGGATGGGGAATGTCCTCCATCTCTGGCTCTCCAAAGATCATCAATCAATGCGACCAAAGCGGTTTCTGTGCTGTAACCGGGTCTGAAGCCTGACTGGAAGGGGTCTAGATAGTTTGCTTCCTCCAAGGACCGTTGGAGCTGGAAGGACCGTTGGAGCTGGAAGGCTTTTCCTTCCTTCCTCCCCTTATTTTTTCCTTCCTTCTTCCCTCCCTCGCTCCCTCCATCTCATCCTCCATCTCACCCTCCTCCTCTCCTTTTTTCTCCTTTTCCCTCCTTCCTCCCCTCTTTTTTCCTTCTTACCTTCCTTTCTCTCTTGCCACTTCTTCCCTCCCTCCCTTCCTCCATCTCATCCTTCCTACTTTTTTCTCCTTTTCCTTCCTTCCTCCCCTTATTTTTTCCTTCTTTCCTTCCTTCCTTCCTCCCTCCTCCTCCTTCCCTCCCTCCCTCCTTCTTTCCTTCCCTCCTTCCTTGCTTCCTTCCTCTTTGATGCCTTCCTTCCTCCTTCCCTCTCATTCTCTCTTTCTCCCCCCCTCCCCGCCCCCAATGTAGAGCAGAGGTTGGGGCCTTTCTCCGACCTGGCGCCCTCCAGATGTGCCGTCTTGCCAGGGGGGTCCCTTCTGGCTAATGAATCAACCATCCTTCCTTCCACCATCCTTCCTTCCAGGCGGGCCTGGTGTCTTTGGAGAACCCCGAACAGCTGCTGATTGCTCTGGAGCCCGAAGCGGCTTCCATCTATTGCCGGAAACTTCGCCTCAACCAGCTGATTGACCTCAGCTACAGACCCCAGGCCAACGGACTGGCGCCTGACCTGCCCATCGACTCCAGCTTCAGGCAGGGTAGGTGAGCTCGGGGGCCCTGCCAAGCAGGACGGACAAGGTGGGCAGGGGAACAAGGACGACCAGGGAAGATCTCCATTGCTCCGGGCTTGAAACGAGGGGTCTCTCTGGCCCTCTCCGAACCAGGTCCTCCGCTTGCAGGCGTTTCGTGAGCCAGCCAGCTAACAGCATCAGTGCTAAGAGGGAGTGGGGTTTGCAGAGTTCAGGACAGCAGGAGGGGGAGGCGGAAGTGGGAGGAGGAGGGGAAGGAGGAGGAGAAATAATAATAATAATCCTTGGTGCTCTCTGAGCTTGGTGGTTTTCTTGCAGACATTTAAGTACCGAACTAGGCAGCATCATCAGTGCTAGAAGAGTGTGGAGGCTGAAGGGGCGGGGAGGAGGAGGAGGAGGAGGAGGAGGAGGAGGAGGAGGAGGAGGAGGAGGAGGAGGAGGAGGAGGAGGAGGAGGAGAAATAATAATCCTTGGTGGTCTCTGAGCTTGGTGGTTTTCTTGCAGACATTTAATTACCCAACTAGGCAGCAGCATCAGTGCTGGAAGAGTGTGGAGGCTGAAGGGAGGAGGAGGAGGAGGAGGAGGAGGAGGAGGAGGAGGAGGAGGAGGAGGAGGAGGAGGAGGAGGAGGAGGAGGAGGAGGAGGAGGAATAATAATAATCATCCTTGGTGCTCTTTCAGCTTAGTGGTTTTCTAGCACTTTTAATGACCCAACTAGGTAATATCATCAGTGCTGGAGGAGTGTGTAGTTTGAAGCGGGGGGGGGGAGGAGGATTGTGGGGTCCCCTCTGAGCTTGGCTGTAAGGAAGCCAGGATGACACCCCGAGTGGTTCAGGGTTTCTTTGTGGCTGCTTGCCCATCGCCAGGGATGTGGTGCCACCCTCTGCCCTCTCTCTCTCTTCCCGCAGCTCGAGAACAGCTCCGACGCTCCAGGCACAGCCGGACTTTCCTGATCGAGTCCGGGGTGGGCGAACTCTGGTCGGAAATGCAGACAGGTAGGGGCCTCTGGGGAAGGCTGGCTGGCTGGGAACGCTGGGCACGGGAGTCCCAACCTGCCTGACCGGCCCCGTTGCTTGGAAGGCAGAGGGTGAAGCGTTGGCACAGAGGAGGCTGGGCAGAGAAGGGGGCATCAACAAGGGGCCGGAAGAGGAAGGGAGGAGGAGAGGGGTAATAACAGAGTTAACAGAGTTGGAAGGGACCTCTGGAGGTCATCTAGTCCAACCCCCTGCCCAAGCAGGAGACCCCTAACCCTCTCCCCACCCGCACGAAGGCAGTCCTCGACTTATGACCATATTTGAGCCCAAAATCTCCATTCCGTTCAATTCCATCGCCAAGCAAGAGAATCGCTGAGTGAGCTTTGCCCCCTTTTAACGACCTTTTTTTGCCACCGTTGTTAAGTGAACCACCGCAGTTGTTGGATGAGTCGCACGGTTGCTAAGTGAACCTGGCTTCGGGTGTTCGCGTGACCCGGGGATGCTGCAACCGTCATAAATATGAGTCAGTTGCCCGTTTTGACCCCATGATGATGGGGGATGCTGAAACGGTCGTAAAGTGTGAAAATCAGGCCTACGTGACCGGGCTTTTTTTAAAGTGCTATTGTAATTTTGGACGGTCGCTAAACGAATCCTTGTGATTCAAGGACTCCCTGTATGGACAAGGAGAGGATTCGATCTGGCCGGCTGAATCCAGAACGTCCCAGGCTGGAGAAGTTTCCTCCTGCTCCTCTTCTTCGGGGAGAAGTTGGGTTGAGCCTGGCTTCTCCCCAGGAGCCCTGTGGGGAGATGGGTACAAGGTTCATACGATCGCGCCTTAATCCCATCGCCCTGGTGCTGGAGGGGGGAGATCTTTGTTATGTAGAGTAGACTGACCCAGGCCTTTTAATGGCCCATTGACAAAGGTGGAGGGCTATTAAGAGTCCATCTGTTGTTTCCTGCCTAAAAACACGTTTCTCCATTTCTGCTCCAGGAAAAACACAATATTCTGCCTTTTCAATATTTCCCAAGATATTTCATTTTCCTAAGAGTGGGTGCAAACTTCCTATAGAACAATGACTGGGTGTGACATCATGCCGATATGATGTGTGTGTGTGTGTGTGTGTGTGTGTGTAGCTTCCTCTTCCTGCTCCGTGCACCTATTCCCCAAACATTTGAGGGGAGGGGGGGAAACCTGGGTGATAATCCTGGCACACCTTCAACAAGCCTCGCCTTACCTATGTTTCCTTTGCTGGGCAGGGGACCGCTACATCGTGGCCGATTGTGGGGGGGGAACCGTGGATCTGACCGTCCATCAGATCGAACAGCCCCAGGGCACCTTGAAAGAGCTCTACAAGGCGTCAGGTGAGGCTGGTGGGGAGGGGTTCTCGGGGGGTGCGAGAAGAGAAATCTGGTCCGATTGGAAAAGAGGACTCTTGTTTATGGATGAGCCGAACCAGCAAAGGAAGGTTGTTCTGGCACAACTGACAAATCGGTTGATGGAGCTTTATGGGTTTCTGTGATTCTGAACTGTTCTGGGGATTGGGCAATGGAGGCAGCTTTTGTGTCTTTTTGCCCTTTCAATGGTGGTGACTTCATCCTGTTACGTTCTAAAAGGTCGTGGCCTGTTCTTAGAATTTGGGTGGGGCCAATGCAAATTCTTCATCCCGTCACCTGGAGCTGAAGGTGTTTTTGTTGGTGAATAGATTAACCGCGTCTTTCTTAATGGGCACAAAACGCCCGTCTCTAAAGACTTCAGGCATCTGCTGGGGGCTGTTTAACCATGCAGGAAACTAGGGTTGGTTTCTGCCTTTAAGAGCATATTTCTCCATTTCTCCTCTTGGGGAAAATATACGATTCTGCCGCTTTTGAGAGTCCCCAAAATATTTCATTCTCCAAGGGGAGGGTCGAATTATTTAAGAGAAAATTCAATTGAAGGACTGTCATTTCCCAATATATCTTCTTGCCTCTCATCCCCTCCAAACTGTTATGGTGTCAACTATTCTAAGGTGGCTCAGTGGCTAAGATACTGAGCTTGTCGATCGGAAATGTTGGCAGTTCGGCGGTTCGAATCCCTAGTATAATGGAGTGAGCTCCCGTGACTTGTCCCAGCTTCTGCCAACCTAGCAGTTCGAAAGCATGTTAAAAATGCAAGGAGAAAAATAGGAGCCACCTTTGGTGGGAAGGGAACAGCGTTCCGTGCGCCTTCAGGCGTTGAGTCATGCCGGCCACATGACCACGGAGATGTCTTCGGACAGGGCTGGCAAGAGCCAAGGTGGCGCAGTGGTTAAATGCAGCACTGCAGGCTACTGCTAGATCAGCAGGTCAGCGGTTCAAATCTCACCGGCTCAGGGTTGACTCAGCCTTCCATCCTTCCGAGGTGGGTAAAATGAGGACCCAGATTGTTGGGGGCAATATGCTGACTCTCTGTAAACCGCTTAGAGAGGCCTGAAAGGCCTATGAAGCGGTATATAAGTCTACTGCTATTGCTATTGCTATTGCTATCTTCGGCTTTGAAACAGAGATGAGCACCGCCCCCTAGAGTCGGGAACGACTAACACACTATTCTAAGTGTTAAAAGTGCTGTTTCAGCTTTTAAACCAGCTTGTTGAACCAGGAGCTTTTGAGAGGGAGTGGACTCCGGCCCCATCATCTGAGATATGCAGGGGATTATAGGAATTGGAGTCTTTCTGTATCTACAGCAGTGTTTCTCAACCTTGGCAACTTGAAGAGGTCTGGACTTCAACTCCCAGAATTCCCCAGCCAGCATTCGCTGGCTGGGGAATTCTGGGAGTTGAAGTCCAGACCCCTTCAAGTTGCCAAGGTTGAAAAACACTGATTTACAGAGATCGCCAAAATTGGAGAATTAAGCCTTTAATGCGCAAAAACCAGCAATACAGTAAAACATACGCTTTTTGGTGTGCCCGACAGATTGAAACGCTTGCCATCAGCGTGGTTTTGCAAGTTGTAAAGAACATGCAAAAAGAGGAGAAAGGGGTGTGTGTGAGGATTGGGAATAAAGCAGCCTCTCTCTGAACTTTCTCCTATAATTTTCTGCAGGAAAAAGATTTTTAAATTTCTCTTCCTGCAAAAGCGGCTCCGCTGTATTTATCCTAGAGCTCCATCTAGTGGCTACAAGTGAAAAGACTCCACGACAAAAAAAAATCTTGGAAAAAGATTAATCTCTTTTTTACATTTTTTTTTCAAAGTTTTAAAATTGATTTTTTTCCCCTCAAAAAAAAGTGAGGGGTTCAGTTCAACCTCCCCCAAAGGACGACTTTTAAGCGAACGTCATTTTAACTATTTTTAAATCTAGTCCCGTGAGAGCTTAGCTGATATTCACTTTCTTTGGACTTTTCTTACCAGTAGATCCTTCCAGCAGGGGGCAGCCTTGAGCCACGTTTATTTCTCTTTAATTTTGGTTTTAATTTTTGACAGATGATGGGCGTGTGTTTATTCCGAGCATGCTTGGAACTCAGTCATCAGTCACGGAGTTTAAACATGCTTGAAATAAACTCTGACAAAAAGAAAAATAATCTCTCTATTGTATATTTAATAAGCACCACAATAAGCTAGGGTTTAAAAAACAAAAAACAACAAAATAAAACAAGGGAGAGAGGGGAAAAAAAGGGTGGGGGGAGGGGGGAGGCCAAAAAGGACAAAAAAAGGTCCAAGAAGGAAAGGGGGAAAAAAAAAACCATCATCACATGCAGCATGTCGTTTGATTACGGTTGTTTTAACCTCTACATCTTCAAATAATGTTTACCATCTCAGATATTTCCTCTAATGTAACTAAAGGTCTCATTTTCCTTCTACCATATATATTCAGTTAACATTAGCATTGTTTCCCCCCAGAGAGTATACTTCTATTCATTGATAACCTTGCATTTCATACCTTCAAACAGAGATCTTATTCCTTCATTGTTCAACAAGGCTGGATGTATAAATTTAGTAGGGATGCACCTGTGATTAAATATTGTATGTGAAGATGGGTTTCCCCTCCCCCCCCTTTTTTCCATCCTCTCCCTTTCCCATTGTTGTCTGTGTAACAAAAAATAAAATAATAATAAAAAAAAGAAAAATAATTAAAAATAACAAATACATGCATTCAAAAAAAAAACACCCATAAAACTGAAAGAAGAACCTCAATGGGCCACTGGGGTTTTCTTCCTGCTGTTGGAGACCCAGAAACCCCCTGGCTCTTGACCTGCTGTCCTTCTGCTCTTGGCTCCCCTCCCAGGAGGTCCCTACGGGGCTGTTGGGGTGGACTTGGCCTTTGAGAAGCTGCTCTGCCAGATATTTGGCGAAGACTTCATCGCCACCTTCAAGGCCAAACGCCCGGCCGCCTGGGTGGACCTGACCATCGCCTTCGAGGCCCGGAAGCGGACGGCCGCCCCCCACCGCACCAACCCCCTCAACATCTCCCTGCCCTTCTCCTTCATTGACTTCTACCGGAAGCACCGCGGGCAGAACGTGGAGACGGCCCTCAAGCGCAGCAGGTCGGAGGGTGGGGAGAAGAGGAGGGGGGGCTGGGGTTGGAGACGGAGAGAAGGGGGGGGGAGAGAGAGAGATGGTTGATAGATAGATGATAGATAGATAGATAGATAGATAGATAGATACAGATAGATAGAGATAGATAGATAGATAGATAGATAGATAGATAGATAGATAAGATAGGTAAGATAGATAGATAGATAGATAGATAGATAGATAGATAGATAGATAGATAGATAAGATAGGTAAGATAGATAGATAGATAGATAGATTGATAGATAGATAAGTTAGATAGATAAGATAGAAAGAGATAGATAAGATAGATAGATAGATAGATAGATAGATAGATAGATATAGATGATAGATAGATGATAGATAGATAAGATAGATAGATAAGATAGGTAAGATAGATAGATGATAGATAGATAAGAGATAAGATAGTTAGTTAGTTAGTTAGATAGATAGAGATACATAGATAGATAGATAAGTTAGATAAGATAGAAAGAGATAGATAAGATAGATAGATGATAGATAGATAAGATAGATAGATAAGATAGGTAAGATCGATAGATGATAGATAGATAGATAGATAGATAGATAGATAGATAGATAGATAGATAGATAGATAGATATAGATAGATAGATAGGATAGGTAAGATAGAAAGAGATAGATAAGATAGATAGATGATAGATAGATAAGATAGATAGATAAGATAGGTAAGATAGATAGATGATAGATAGATAGATAGATAGATAGATAGATAGATAGATAAGAGATAAGATAGTTAGTTAGTTAGTTAGATAGATAGATGATAGATAGATGATAGATAGATAGATAGATAAGAGATAAGATAGTTAGTTAGATAGATAAGATAGACAGATAAAGATATGAGATAGATAGATAGATAGATAAGATACATAAGATAGATCGATACGATAGATAGATTGATAAGATAGTTAGATAGATAGATGATAGATATAGATAGATAGCAATAGCACTTAGACTTATATACTGCTTCATAGGGCTTTCAGCCCTCTCTAAGCGGTTTACAGAGTCAGCATATCGCCCCCCCCCAGTCTGGGTCCTCATTTCACCCACCTCGGAAGGATGGAAGGCTGAGTCAACCTTTGAGCCGGTGAGATTAGAACCGCCGAACTGCAGATAACATTCAGCTGAAGTGGCCTGCAGTACTGCAATCTACCCACTGCGCCACCTCGGCTCTGATGATAGATGATAGATAGATGATAGACAGACAAGATAGACAGGTAGGCTGGTAGGCAGGCAGAGATAAGAGATAATAGACAGAGACAGGTAGATAGATGATAGACAGATATAAGAGAGGGAGGGGGGGAGAATTGCAGCAGAGAAGAAAAAATTGTGAGTTTCCATGTGTCTGTTTGTGTGTGTCTTTGTGTGTGTGTCTGAGTGAGTGAGTGTGGGGAGGTGACTTTGAACCCCCAGACCTCTAGGCCACTGATGGGTTCAAGGCCCTACCCACCGTCTTCCCCTCCGGCTTAGCCGCAGCTTCCCTCAGTCCGGGATGTTTCGTGCTAAAAGAAGAGACCCCCCCCCCTTTCTCATCCCCCCCTTCTGTCTCCCCCCTTGCCTTCCCAGCATGCACCTGGTGAAGTGGTCTTCCCAAGGGATGCTGCGCATGTCTCCCGAGGCCATGAACGAGCTCTTCCAGCCCACCGTCAGCCAGATCATCAAGCACATTGGTGAGTCCCCCGGGGCCCCCTCCCATTTCTCCTGCTTTCTCAAGAGGTCACGGGACTTCCTGTTTTTTTCTTGGAAGAGGTTTCGCTTCTCATCCAAGAAGCTTCTTCAGCTCTGGGTTAGGGTTGAGCGAAACCTCTTCAAAAGAAAAACCAAGAAAGTCCAGTGGCCGCTTGAAAAACCACCTGTGGGCATCGCATAATGCAACAACCGGTTCGGCCAGAACCAAAACTGTGAGCATGGACATGGCATCAAACAAACGGCAAGGATATGGGATGGGATAGCACCGCAGCAGGTGGGCGCGGCCTGCCACTGCTCAGAACTAGCGGTTCGCCTGAACCGGTCTGAACCGGCGGCAGCCCCCCCCCTCTGCCTTTGGGACAGCCATGGCCTGGATGGCTGAGAAGCTCCAGATCTCCTGGGACGTCACGCAAAACCTGTGATGTCCTCCGTCGCTTCAGTTGTAGGACGAAGTTCGTGAGGACTTGGTCCCCTTCTCTTCATTACGCTACACCAGTGATGGCGAACCTTTTCTCCCTCGGGTGCCGAAAGCACACGTGCCCAAACCCATAATCTAACGCCCCCCACGCCTTGCCGCCTGCGTATGTGTGCACGACCCCCACAAACTGACTTGCGCATGCGCGCGCAGCTTTTTTGGTTCCTGGGGAGGGTGAAAACGGCCTTCCCCGCCCTCTGGAGGCCTCCCAGAGGCTGGAAACGGCCTGTTTCCTGACTTCCAATGGGCCAGGTCAGCCCTTTTTTTGCCCTCCCCAGGCTCCAGAGCCTTTCCTGGAGCCTGGTGAGGGTGAAAACAGCCTCCCCCAGAGGCTGAAAATACCCTCCCAGAGCCTCTGCATGAGCCCTGTACTTACCTGGCATTGCGTGGAGACTCCTGGGAAGGGAAACGTGGGGTGGCCAGCCAAAAATCAGCTGCACTGGAGCCGAGCTAGGGCAATGGTTCATGTGCCTGCTTGATATGACTCCACGTGCCACCTGTTTGCCATCACAGCACTAGGCATACCCAATCCATGCAACCTTTCTCCCTACTCAAGGGTGGAGGTCAACCCATCAGCTAAATCAAACTCAATTTCATTGAAAGGCGGGGGGGGGGGAGGTAGACTGGATGGGCGTGGCCAGCTTGACACCACTCCAAAACTGCTGGTGTGTTTCCTCTTCACATTGGGTAGACCAGGCTGAAGTGATGTGGGCCAGCCCCTCACATTTTTCAAGACGGTCCCACGGGCCAGATCCAGACCACATCGTGCGCTGGATCCGGCCCGCGGGCCTTGTGTTTAGACACCCGTGAGCTAAATGATGAAGAAAGAGATCGTTTGTGCCTCTCAACTCGGTCCGATGTCCAGCTTCGGCCCTCAGTTGGACAAAGGCAACCTTCTTCTCACGTCCTTCTCTTTCCAACCTCTTCTTCTTCTCCCGCCAGACGACCTCATGAAGAAGCCCGAGGTGAAAGACATCAAATTCTTCTTCCTGGTGGGCGGATTTGCCGAGTCGGCCATTTTGCAGCACGCCGTCCAATCTGCCTTCAGCAGCTCCTGCCGAGTCATCATCCCTCAAGACGTGGGGCTGACCATCCTCAAAGGGGCCGTGCTCTTCGGCCTGGACCCCACCATAGTCCGCGTGAGACGTTCACCCTTGACCTACGGCGTCGGCGTCCTGAACAAGTTCGTGGAGGGGAAACACCCCAAGGAGAAGTTGCTGGTTAAGGAAGGGAAGAACTGGTGCACCGACATCTTCGAGAAGTTTGTCTCGGTGGACCAGTCGGTGGCCTTGGGCGAAGTGGTGCAGAGGAGCTACTGCCCAGCCCGGGTGGGTCAACGCAAGATCATCATCAACATCTACTGTTGCGCCACGGATGATGCGGTCTACATCACCGATCCGGGGGTGAGGAAGTGCGGCACCATCAGCCTGGAATTGGAGGAACTGGGTGAGCCTGGCTCGCCCAAGAAAAGCCGGCGGGAGATCAGGGCCAGCATGCAGTTTGGCGATACGGAGATCAAGGTGGCCGCCATGGACGTGTGGACCTCCAAGACCGTGCGGGCGTCCATCGACTTCCTCTCCAACTGAGGTCCAGAAGTGGAGAGGACTCTGGACTGGCAGAAGATCAGAAGTTGGGAGACACCGTTCCTCAGTGTCGCGAGCCGCCGTTTGGTGACTCAGATTTATGGATTCAGCCCAATCCGTTGGCCAATTTTTGGGGTGGGTGGGTGGATTTAGGTCACGAACCTGCCAAAAACAGCAAGGTGGAACTTCTCATGGCCAACGGGCTGGTGGGGTGGGGTAACTGTTGGGATGCACTGGGTCAAAAGTGGGGAAGCGCAGGCAATTGTGGCCTTGGAAGGGTAACTTCTAAAGCTCTTGAGATCTGAGAACATCTCCCGTTTCTTCAATGGTCGTCTTGGACCAGAGGTCTTTGGCTTCCCAAGAAAACCAGTTATGGGTTCTGGAGTCCTAACTTTGTCTATAAAAATGGATATTTGGATGTTGTGATTCATTCGGCCTTCTAACGCTTGAGGACATCAATAACCAGAAGGGCCTCAAAAAAATTACCCATCATGAAAAATGAGGCAAAGTCTCACGGGGCAAGTCTGGTTCCATAACGTACTACAGGTAATCCTTGACATACAACTGTTCACTTAATGACCGTTCAAAGGTACAACGGCGCTGAAAAAAGTGACTTGCGACCATTTTTCGCACTTACGACTGTTGTAGCATCCCCATGGTCACATGATCCAAATTCAGACACTTGGAAACTGGTTCATAGTTATGACGGTCGCAGTGTCCCTGGGGGGGTCACATGATCCCCTTTTGCGACCTGAGGCACAGTCAACGGGGAAGCCGGATTCACTTAACAACTGTTGTGATAACCACCATGGAAGTGATTCGCTGAACGACAGTGGCAGGAAAGGTCGTAAAACAGGGCAAAGCTCCCTTGAGAAGTGTCTCGCTTAGCAACAGGGCTCCGTTGTGATTGTAAACTGAGGACCACCTGTAACGCACACCCCAGAGTTAAGAACTGGGTGGCTGGAGGGAGGCCAGAGGTCATCTAGTCCAACCCTCCAGTTTTGCACACCCGAAGGGTCATTACACTACTACCTGTAGTGCAAACCTCTTGCAGGCCCATCTCACCAATGTGTAATCTTTTCCCAGTGTGGGTCTCTCGCTCCTCAGGTGTAAACCTCATGCGTTGAACCCCGATTTTTCTTTCCAAAGAGCAGGTGCCCCCCCTTTCATCCTGTTCTCCCAAAACTCTGGAGCGATAAAGCTGTCCCCCAGTTAAACTGGGGGAGACCCTAACTGGCATCTCCTGGGAGAACAGCCGGGCGGCTGAATCAAACCGGAGCTGTCCTGTGTACCCGCAACCATCTTCCCGCGAAGCATCCGAATCTTCCCTTGGCTCTGCTTCCCGAAGGCCCGCTGCTCCCTTCACCCCCGATGGGTTCCTGGGAAGGCCTGGAGATCCCAGATTAGGGATGCTTGACTGGGCTGCTATTCGTTGGGTCTCGTGAGTTGGGAGCGGGCAGGGATTCCCGCCGGGCAAAGAGGAAAAACCGACGACGAATCAAACACAAAAAAACAGGAAGCAAATCCGTAGCGCTGATGAGGTAACCTAGATGGGTAGTGAAACGTCCCAACCAAGTGAAACACCAAGGACCCCCACAGTTGTCATCTTCCTCCACCTCTCTGTAAACCCCATTCCTTAGTCCAGTGTTTCTCAACCTTGGCAACTTGAAGATGTCCGGACTTCAACTCCCAGAATTCCCCAGCCAGGTTGAGAAACACTGTCCTAACCACTGCTGGGGAATTCTGGGAGTTGAAGTCCGGACATCTTCAAGTTGCCAAGGTTGAGAAACACTGTCCTAACCACTGCTGGGGAATTCTGGGAGTTGAAGTCCGGACATCTTCAAGTTGCCAAGGTTGAGAAACACTGTCCTAACCACTGCTGGGGAATTCTGGGAGTTGAAGTCCGGACATCTTCAAGTTGCTAAAGTTGGGAAACACTGCCTTAGTAGCACTGATGATGTTACCTAGTTGGGTCGTGAAATGTCTGCAAGAAAACCACCAAGTTCAGAAAACGCCAAGTATCCCAGACTCTTCCTCTCATTCCCCTACCCCTCTCCGCAAACCCCCCCTCCCTTCCAGCACTGATGACGTTACCCTGTTGGACGATGGAGCGTCTGCAAGAAAGCCACCCAGCTGAGAGAGCACCAAGGACCCCACAGTCGTCGTCCTCCTCCCCTTCCTCATTCTCCTCCCCCTCCCTCTCCTCTCTGCAAACCCCTCTCCTTTCTAGCACTGAGGATGTTACCTAGTTGGGTCGTGAAACGTCTATAAAAAACTACCAAGCTCAAGAGACCATCAAGACCTCCTCCTCCTCTCCATACACCCCATTCCCTTCTAGCACTGATGATTAAGATTAAGATTTAGTTTATTTGTATGCCGCCCTTCTCCGGGAGGGACTCAGGGCGGCGAACAACTCAAAGGGGGAAAAAGGGAACATAAAACACAATACACGTGATTAAAATAAACAAGAATCATACAGCCATACAAGTCGAGAGGGGAAGGGAACTCATCGACCCCAGGCCTGCCGGCACAGCCAGGTTTTGACGGCTTTCCGGAAGGCCTGGAGAGAGGTGAGGGTCCGGATCTCCGCGGGGAGTTCGTTCCAAAGGGCCGGAGCCGCCACAGAGAAGGCCCTCCCCCGGGTAGTAGCCAGGTGGCATTGGCTGGTGGACGGATGGTATTCCCTAGTTGGGTAATGAAACGTCTGCAAGAATATCACCCAGGTCAGAATATACCAAGGGCCCCCATTCCAGAAGACCCACCCCAAAGGGGAATTTGGGCTCAAGGGTTTTAGGGCTGGCCCGAAAATACAAGCAGATCAAGTTTGGGGTGGAAAGAGAGGTGGGAAAGGGGTGGGACGCCACCAGAAAACCCACCATCTGGAGACTGAAGCAAAAGAATGGGAGAAAAATCCCGTGGGAAGGAAGGAAACACGTTTCTTCACACCGGAAGTCAAAACCACATTTCTCCCCCTCCCGACACACACACACACACACACACACACACACACACACACACACACACACCCTGTCTTCCCACCAGAGATCAAAAGAACAGAGGTAGCAGTTTTTTGTAATTTTCCAACTGAAATTTATTATTTTCTTTCGGAGAACATTTGCTTTAAAAAAAAGAAAATACCAAGAAACCCAAACGCAGGTTTTCTTAGAGGGGTAAGTAGAAGTGTGTTGCATGGGTGTTTTATACATAGGCACATAAAAACCCACTGGTTCCTTCCCAAGAAGCCCACCGCATCCCTGCTGTGGTATCCCATGGGTCTTCCCCACCAAGAGGGGGAAGGGGAGGGAAGAGGGGAGACAGAAACAGACCCTTAACGTTTGAATGGGAGCGACTCCCATCGGCGGAGAGCCCCTTGTGTCTCTCGCAAGGCAGGATCCGAAGCTGTGGTTTCTCCAGAATATAGACCAGGCTGGGTTGGGAAGAGGGAACAGAGGCCCCAGGGCTGCCCCCCGCCCCATTATAAGCCAGGGAAAAGTCAGGAGCAGCTGTTGGGATGGCTCTTCTGGTTGGGGAGGGGTGGGGTCTTCCCGCTTGGGAGGTCTTCCTTGGAAGAGGTGAAGTCCCACCATGAGGGACGTCCATGAGATCTCCTTTGGAGGAGGAAGGAGAGAGGCTACGAAAGCCAAGCTTGGGAGATGTTTCCCAACGTCGCAGTGGACTTCCAACTCCCAGAATTCCTATGAAGGAATTCTCCACCTGTCTTCCAAGTGGGCATGGTCCTCCCGTGAAAGTCTTCTCCAATCATAACGTCAAAATCTTGGTGGGACATTGGCAAGGGTTAACGCCGCCCTCTTCCATTGACTTCACGCAAGTGCTTGCGCCAATGGGGTGGAGTGGGTGACGCGGTGCCCACCGTCCTGCCAATGTTGGCCTACTGAAGGACCCAACCTCAGCTGGACTTCTCTGTCCAGCCAAGATGGGCAAGGGGGACCTGGAGGCCAAGGTTAGGGTGTGGTGGGATGACGTCACGATGGAAGTCCCATCACCGTGGCCGGCGAACGGGCGTCGCGGGGAGTTAAAAGCCCCCACCCCTGAAACACGCTACACGGACCCAGCTCATGAAGCTCAGCAATGACTCAACGCAAGTCGTGTGTTGGAAGATGGGAGTAGCTCACACAAGGATCTTGCTCTACTTTGCTAATGGTCGTCTTCTGAGTTCATCCCCTAGGGCAGGGGGTCTCAAACCGTGGGCACTTTTAAGACTTGTGGACTTACAACTCCCAGAATTCCCTAGCCAGCCACGGGGAATTCCTTAAATCCCCAGAATTCCTTAGTCAGCCGTAGGGAATTCTGGGAGGAGAAGTCCACGAGTCTTAAAGGGGCCTAGGTTGGAGACCCCCCCGTCTTAGAACAGTGCTTCTCAGCGTGGTGACTTTAAGAGGGCTGGACTTCAACTCCCAGGATTCCCCAGCCAGCATAGCTGGCTGGGGAATCCTGGGAGTTGTAGTCCAGCCCTCTTAAAGTCTCCAAGTTTGAGAAACACTGTCCTAGGTATGTCTTTGGGGATTCGTAGTCCAGGATGGGACTTCGGGGTTCCCGGTGTGACATTTTCACGGAGAAACCAAAATCATGTCTCTTTTTAAAAAAAAGCAAGAAACCATCCCTCCTCATATGGCAACAAGAGAATAATTCCCTTTCTTAATCTCCTAAACAGCAGCAAAAGTTTTGCCTTTGGAAGGAAAACCTTCCCAGGCTAACTTGGAGGGAGGGAGGGGAGGAAGGAGGGGGGGGGTGTTGGGAATAAACAGGGGGAAGGGGGGTCTGCACTCCAACAGGGCCACAGGTGCATCCATCCTTGTAGCCAGGGGGGAAATGAACCAGGGGTTCAAATAAATCAGGGAGTCTTTACAAAAAGGTTTTTTTTTCTCTCTCTCTCTCTTCCTGAGTGGGGTTCATTTCCAACAATGGGAGAGGGAAGGGGGGGGAGAATAAAGAGGAGGGGACCCCCAAACCACAGGCAACTTTGGTTGTGCGCAGCGGCCCCCAGGAACCAACTGTCTCGCGGTAACTTAAAAGCCTCTTAAAACACAGTGAAACTTCCACACTCTCACAAACTTCCAACAATATTGGAGATCAACTTTTTAACACTAAGCAGCTGGTTTTTTTTGGGGGGGGGCAGGGGGGAGCAGCCAGTGCTGGCAATGCAACTTCACCAACAAAACACCCCACCAAACCCGTAATTTCCTGCTTCCCCAAACAGCTTTTGGGGGGCTAAAAGAGCTGACGCATTTCCCGAGGAGCAAAAATAAAAAACCCCGAACACGAAACGCTTTCTCAATCTCTTCAGCGGCCACCTCTAAACGCTGTACCCCAACACGCCGGGATACAATATCGAAGGAACCGCCGGATAGAATCGTGACAAGGAAGGAGGCCAAAGGAAGGACGAAATTAAAAAAAGGCGAATGATTTTTAAAAAAATACATGTTTAAAAATCGTTTTCGAAAAATAAAGCCGAGTGGTTGAATTAGCCCGCCGAGAATTGTCTCGTGCCGAACTGGCCACGGCGAGTTCGAGTTGAGTTTCTTCCTTTAAACCGGCAGTCGCCCAGACTTTCTGGCTTGGCGGAATGGCATGGGGAGGGGAGGGTTCCGTTCGAGCGGCCGGTACGGGCAACTCCACTCGCGCAAGCAGCGGGCGCGTGCAACCGTCAAGAGATGCTTATGGGTGCACTGCTCAGCTCCCAAGAGGCTGCAACGCAGCGGTGGGCTACGGCTGGGGGATTGGGACCCCTGCTCTGAACAGTAAAACCCCCAGCCGAAATCTGCCGGTCAGCTGGGTTCCCCACACCCTCCCCTTTTGCAAACGGCAGTTGCCAAAAAAATCCCTCCGTAGGCCGCCCGACTTTGCCAAACCAGGCAGAATAAACGAAAAACAAAATGGCGGACCTGAATTTGGAGGACGAAGGCCGCCATCGAATGGCGCGGGCCCTGAGCTGCACCACCGGCCAAACGGAAGCTACGGAGGTGGATCCGCGCCTGGCCGAACGCGCCTACGAAGCACGACGCGGGGGCGTAGTTGTCGATGTCATTGTGCGGTGGTGGTGGGGGGGTTGAGAGGAGGGAAGCGCAGCGCCAGGCGCACAAGACAAGGGGCCGCAGGAGCAGCCCAGCAAGAAGCGCGCTCAAACCTGGCAGCCAGCGGGCAGCGGAGATGGCATTTTTTGTTTATTATTTCAAGCTTTAACCGGAAAATATATCTATATATATATCTATATCTGTATATATCTATAGAGGGAGGGGAAGGCAGGGAGGGGCGCCTCCCGGGCTAGTCGAAGCCCTGCCATTCGCTTTGCTCCGAGTCGTATTCCACTTCGGCGCCGATGCATTTCACGCCTTCCAGGAGCATGGGAGTGCCGTGGTGTCGGTCTGCAAGGCAAGGGTTGGGTTTGGTTTATTGGATTTATATGCCGCCCTTCTCCCAAAGGACTCAGGGCGGCGTACAACATAAAAAACAACAACACATATTACAAAAGTTTAAAAAAAATATTAGATAGAATATCCAAAAAACAAACCCAATTAAGATTCACAATAACATTTAAAAACAAATTTGATTGAAATTAACAATAATCAATAATTTATTTTGTTTTGTTCGGGCCAGGCTGGCTTGCTGGAAAAGCCAACTTTTTAGGGTGCGTCGGAAGGACCGGAGGACAGAGGAGCCCGTGTGAAAGGGGGGGGGGCAAAGAGGTGGGGAGGGGGTTGGAGGCCAGTGCAGCAGCTCTGCACTTCATTCTCATTTCCTCTCCCATCCATACATCCATCCATCCACATGCGCAGAAGCGTCCGGGCAGAGCCTCCCGCAGCCACTGCTACCAGTTCGCCCAATCCGGGCTGAACTGGGAGCAACCCACTTCTCCATCCATCCATCCACCCACCCACCCACCATCGCTTTGAATAGAACTGGAAGGGACCTTGGAGGTCTTCTAGTCCAGCCCCTGATCAAGCAGGGGACCTTATACCAATTTCAGACAAGTGGGCTGTCCGATCTTTTCTTAAAATCCTCCAGTGTGTGGAGCACCCACGTCGTCCTGGTGGCAAGCTGTTCCACCGGCTAATCATTCTCACGGTTAAGAAGTTTCTCCTTGATTCCATGTTGCTTCTCTCCTTGATGAGTTTCCGCCCGTTGCCTCTTCTCCTGCCTTCAGGGGCTTTGGAGAATAGCTTGACCTCCTCCCTCCTCTCGGTGGCAGCCCCTCAAATACTGGAATATTACTATCATGTCCCCCCCCCCCATCCTTCTTTTTCCTAGACTGGCCAAACCCAATTCCTGCAGTTGTTCCTCGTATGTTTTAATCTCCAGCCCCTTCATCATCTTTGTTGCTCTTCTCCGCACTCTTTCCAGAGTCTCAACACCTCTTTTGAGCTTGATCTGGGTGGATTAAGATGCCCCCCCCCCCGGGCAGCTTCCTCTTGGAAGATTAATTCACAAACACATACACACACACACGGACAGAGACGTTTTTCAAAGACCCCGCAGGCCGAGTTTAATTTCCTGGGCATTGTCGCCTCTTGGCGAAAACAGGATATTAAACCAGGCCTGGAGCGATGCCGAGGGGCAGGAAAGTGAAGGGGGGGTGGGGAGGGAAGGGGGTGGCCAGCCTGGGCGCAAGAACCGGCAGAGCCTTACCCATCACCCGGGCTTGTACGACGACTTTGACGCTGGCACTGTGGTTGGTCTCGCTGCAAAGGACCATCTCTTCGTGGAGGACGCCTTCCTTGTGGGCCACGTATTCGCACCTCACCCTGTAGCCTGAGAGACAACAAAGTGGGACCCTCCATCAAAGGACCCTCCAAAGGGCAACTGGGAGGGGGGAGACGACTTCGAGAGGCAGGAGTTGCAAAATGCCTCCCCCCTTCCCCCCGGTCTTTGAAAGGAGGAAGAGAGGCACAATAAGGGGTGGGGAAAGATCAGGCTGGGTCAGAGCAGATGCCAAGACCATCCCCAAATCCCACCAACAAAGGAATCGGAATCAGAATAGAGCTGGAAAGGACCTTGGAGGTCTTCTAGTCCAACCCTCTGCTCAAGCAGGAGACCCTCTACCGTTTCAGACAAATGGCTGTCCAATCTCTTCTTAAAAACCTCCAGTGTTGGAGGTCCCACAACTTCTGGTGGCAAGCTGTTCCACTGGTTAATTGGTCTAACTGTCCTCATTTTTAAGTTGCTTCTCTCCTTTAGTTTCCATCCGTTGCTTCTTGTCCTGCCTTCAGGTATTTTGGAGAATAGGTGGACCCCCTCTTCTTCCTTGGGGCAGCCCCTCCAATACTGGAAGGCTGCCATCGTGTCCCCCCCGGTCCTTCTTTTCTCTAGATGGGCCAAACCCAAATCCTGCAACTCTTCTACGTATGCCTTTATTATTACTTTTTTAAGACTTAAGACTTTAAAATGCTCTCCCCTCACAAGGAGATGGGCTTGCATGGGAAGCCCCTACCCACCACCTCGGGGGGGCTAAAAAGAGGTACTGAAGCCGGCCCCCTCCCTTTTTTTTTAGTTGTTTTGGGGGATGACGATCCCCCCTCTGACTCAGAGGTCTTCAAACTCGGCCACTTCAAGACTTGTGGACTTCAACTCTCAGAATTCTCCAGCCAGCCACAAGTCTTAAAGTGGCCGAGTTTGGAGACCTCTGATCCAAGTGGAGAGATTGCAGAGGAAGGGATGACAGGAGAGTCAGTTATGCTGGCTGGGGAATTCTGGGAGTTGAAGCCCACAAGTCTTAAAGTGGCTGAGTTTGGAAACCTTTAAGTGGAGAGATTGCAGAGGAAGGGATTACAAGAGATTAAATTATGATGTCTGGGGAATTCTGGGAGTTGAAGTCCACAAGTCTTAAAAGTGGCCGAGTTTGGAGACCTCTGATCTAAGTGGAGAGATTGCAAGAGCAAAAATATATCAGGAACCGTGTGCTGTTACATTAAATTCACTGGGTCTCTGTCTATTTTAAAGAACCGTTTGTGCCCCGGGGTTCTGTTGATTTGGGATGGAGTGTGGCAATTTCCCAGTAAGTGTGTGAGTGACCATGAGCTGAACCCGAGAGCACACTTGTGTAACATTAAGCATGAGAGTGGTTGATGGGCAGGAAGCTTCGTGGCGAACCTCAAAGGAAGCTTTCTCTCTTCCTCCAGGAGCCAAGAGATCAGAGTAATTTATACGAGGAGCATAAATCCTTCTGTTTCCCACCATCCATTCAGAGCGGAAGAAGCTCCTTGGATGAGAAGTGAAATGTCTTCAAAAGAAACAGCCAAGGAATTCCAGTTGCCTCCTGAAAAAAAGCCCCTTCAGGGTAGCCGCGAGATCTTACCTTCCGAGACAGGCGCAATGTTGGTCACCTTGAGATTCAGGTTCGACAGGGGCGCGGGGCAAATGTCCGTTCCCAGGACCTGCACGAAAGGCAGGACGAAGGTGATTTCGTACTTGTGCATGATCTTCAGGAAGCCCACCTAAGCAGGGGGAAGAAGCAAAGTCAAAATGAATGCTGGAAATGCAAATGTAAAAGGACTCTTCAAAATCACAGAAGCCCTGAAAAAAGGAACTTGGGACAATTGTTCAACCATTCTCCCCATGCGACAGAGAAGGAAGCTAATGGGGTGGAAAAGGAAATGACAGACAAATGCTACTGAGACTGATAGAGGCCTGAGAAAGAATAGAGAGGGAAAAAGGAAACCGGTATCCAAAAAAGAAACGAGCCAAAAATAAAGAGAGAAACAATGGGGGAAGGGAAAAACAAAACTTTGGGGAGAGTCATCAAGACAATCCATCAGAAAGTGATAGAAAAAGATGCAGAAGAAAGGATGTGAGACCTATCCAAAGAAGGAGAAGAGAAAAGGAAATTTAGGAATAGGGGATTATGAAATGAAATGAAATGTCTTAAACGTGGCAACGGTATCTGTTCTGTCCCCCCCTTCTCCGCTTGTTAACAGACGACAGGCAGACAAACTTAAAAGGAACTCTCTTGATCAGTCCTCGGCTCAAACTGGCTACGAGCCCAAAATAAACCTAATTAAAGTCTCTGCCTGAAGATAACGGAATGCAAAACAAATCTCTCTTACGGCAACACAAGGTGAACAAGAAGAGAGCGAAGCACTTCTTCAAATGTCTCTACGAATCAGGGTTACAGAAATCAAATCACTTCTCCAAGTGTCCATCCAAGAAACCACGACCGAGGATCAATGAACGTTGAAACGAACGAATGAACGTTGACTCCTGCAACCAGGGCGTGGCACCATCTGTCCTTTTATCACCCGAAGACCCAGCTGCATTGTGAAACTTGCATCCCGAAAAGACTCACAGAAGGCTGCTGCTGAGTCACAACAAGTATCTTATCTAATTAAGGTGTGTATGAGCTATTAATGCTTTTAAGTGTGCAAATTAAGGGTTAGATGCTTACTATGTAAAGAAGTGGATTTGAAGGCGCATGTTATTTAAAGAAATAGATGGAAATGATAAATTTGGTTTATCTCAAAAGGAAAGGAAGGAAAAAACGACACTGTTTATGTGTGTAGTAAAAATTAAAAGTTGGAAAATAGGAGAAGAAAAGAGAAATGGAAATATAATGCAAAATGAATTATGTATATGTGAAAACGTTAAAGGGGAAAACCAGACAACACTCCGCGCAGAAGAGAATTTTAATTATGTAACAAAAAAAATAAAAATAAAAAACTGTTGAAAGAAAAAAAAGGAACTGGATATGTATAAGTACCGATAGGAACTATGTAGTGAAAGGAATTAATGCAGTGTTTCTCAACCTTGGCAACTTGAAGATGTCCGGACTTCAACTCCCAGAATTCCCCAGCCAGCGAATGCTGGCTGGGGAATTCTGGGAGTTGAAGTCCGGACATCTTCAAGTTGCCAAGGTTGAGAAACAATGAATTAATGGGTAGGCAATTTGACTGATTACACAACGAAATGCCTATGTAACGGATATAAACTATTGTTGCTGTAAGATCAAAAAAACTCCATGGAAATGACTCTGCCAGAAATGCCACACTATGTCCAACATTCTTAAATGTTTACCTAATAATGAAAAAGGTCATAATATGGGGCAAAATTCACCTAACAACTCCCTTGCTCAGCGACAGAAATTTGGGGCTCAATTGTGGTTGCAAAACAAGGATTGATGGTAGTTTCTTTAGTATCGTTCGCCTAGAGACAGGATTGTGCCGGAGTAAAGCAAAGGAAGATGGGAAGTTGCAGTCCTGCCTTAGGGATAATAGCTGGCTGGGTGACTTGGACCAATCACCAGGAAAATGTGAGTTCTAGTCCTTCCTTAGGCACCAAAAGCTACCTCACCAGGGGGGGTTGTGAGAAAGAAAGAGGAGGGAGGAGGATTCTGGGAGTTGAAGTCCGGACATCTTCAAGTCGCCAAGGTTGAGAAACACTGAGCTAAGATATTCCAGAAAAGCATCTGCAAAAGGAGGATGAGCATCTAATAAATAAATAAGAGATAAACCAAATCAGCTCATCCCAGGCCCTTTTTTCTCTCGATCCCACCTTCTCCTCACATTGTCCGTCCCAGAATTTAGCAATTCCCTTATTAAGACGTTTCTTCGGCGGTGAGTTGAGTGACGCAGACCAGAGTTATCTGCGCACAAGTCTCTTCTTGTATTTATTCTACTTTTATCTGATGCTTTTCCCTCCCTCTCTCTCTCTCTCTCTCTCTCTGTGTGCTTCCCGTAAAAGATTACTGGGTGACACGTAGCCTGCAGAATAACTGAGACCGGGGAAGAACATCATGTTCTGTCTGCAGAACGTTCCCAGGGGAGATTCGCCTCTTGAAGTCGGCGGAGGCTAAAATATTTCAGAAAATGTCAAGTGTTTTTCTCCACCTGGATCACTTGAATCAAACAGAATTCTTTAAGGGGCCAAGAGTGATGGGAGACGCGAGGAATCTCGGTGCCCGTTTTGAGCCACGCAGACTTCAACTCCCAGGATTTCCCTACGAAGGACCGTCGCAGTGTCCCAAGTGTCGGGGATTCCAAACAGCACCCAAAATTAAATCAGAGTCCAAGGCAAAGTATTGCTCGGAGTTCCAATTGATGAAGAGAGACACGTTGGCACATCTGGGGAAACCCGAATCTGAAAGCTTCCCGGTTTCCCACCCAGTTGAAAGTTCAAGATCTTGCCCCCGCACCCACAAGTCCATCCCATGGTCCAATCTCCCACTGACATGCTGGCAGCTTCCACCCATCCAGTTCCGGTCAGGTGCAGATGTTGCAAAGACAAAGGATGACCTTGGTTTTCTGGAAAGAATGTTGTTATGGCTACCTATCGTCTAACTCCGTACAATCCCATTTCCCCACCATAGAAAATGCATAGCAGGATAATAGAGTGGCAGGCCAGAGATCCAAAATAAAAGATGGCTGCAGGCCCGACAGCAAGGTCATGTGATCGATCCCCTTTGTGACCTTCTGATGAGCAGCGTCTGGGAGGAGAGCCGGATTCACTTAACAACCCCGTTACTCAATGATGATCAACTCCAATGATTCACTTAATGACGGTGGCAGGACAAAATGGGGCAAAGCTCACTAGACACAACAGAAATCTGGGGTTCAGTTGTGGTCCTAAGTCGAGGACCAACTTAGGGTCAATGAAGACTCCGTCAACCAGGCCAAAGGTGCCTCAAAGGTTGAATCAGGGCAGTTGGACCAAATCTTGTTAATCCGAAGTGCCAAAGATGCTTTTTTTCAACTGGACTTTCTTGTTTTTTTTCTTTGAAAATGTTTCACTTCTTAGCTAAGAAGCTTCTTCAGTTCTGGGTTAAGGCTAAACTGAAGAAGCTTCCTGGGTGAGAAGCAAAACCAGGACCTGGATGATGGAGAATCTCTAGGGACTGTTAAATCCGAGATGCTTTTCTGGAATATCTTAGCTCAGTGTTTCTCAACCTTGGCGACTTGAAGATGTCCGGGACTTCAACTCCCAGAATTCCCCAGCCAGCGAATGCTGGCTGGGGAATTCTGGGAGTTGAAGTCCCGGACATCTTCAAGTCGCCAAGGTTGAGAAACACTGTCTTAGTGTAAATGGAAATTAGAAGTGTAACCATCATTCTGACGCCTCTCAGCTGAATCTCAGCTCAATATGAAAAAGACCCTTCCAAATCAAGCAAGAACATACAATCCAGATGCGACTTCTACTCCGATGTTGCTAAACTCCATGAAAGGCCGCTGTGCGTTCAGAGAAATGCGGTTCTTGAAGGACTCGGTTTTTAAATGGGTTATTGTGTCATAAATCTATTTGCAAAATGGCCTGGTTGTTTTTTCCTTCCAAATCCCACAGGAGAGAGAGAGAGACAGAGAGACGGAGAAAATGAGAAATCCAGTTCACGGCGTGCTCCGAATACCATCAAATTGATGTGTGATCTTGATCCGTCTCTGATAAAAAGAATTAATTTTTAAAAAAATATATATATCTACTGCTGGGTTTAATTAAGACAAGTTTCCCCCCAACACCCGTTTAAGAGTCATTGTTTTGAAGCACGGTTAAACAAATCTCCGCTTGCCAAAATCTAAATAAAATATAAGGACGGGTGAAGATCTTGGCTTGTTAAAAGCTTTGGCAAAAAAGCTGCAATGCAATTTCTGTTTTTCTTCTTGATGTCCTTCCAATTGTTATTTATTATTATTTATTACTTGGCTTCAGGTGTGGGAAACCAACTGTTACACTGAATTTATTTTTTTAAACACCTTACACTGGATAGGCGGAATGGAGCTTTAAATCTCCTAACAATAAAATCAACTTTTTTGGGGGATATTTATAAAGCAATTAATTGACACTAGCAATAGCAGTAGACTTATATACCGCTTCATAGGGCTTTCAGCCCTCTCTAAGCAGTTTACAGAGAGTCAGCATATTGCCCCCAACAATCTGGGTCCTCATTTTACCCACCTCGGAAGGATGGAAGGCTGAGTCAACCCTGAGCCGGTGAGATTTGAACCGCTGAACTGCTGATCTAGCAGTAGCTTGCAGTGCTGCATTTAACCACTGCGCCACCTTGGCTCTACAGGCAGTCCTCAACTTACAACCACAACCGAGCCAGAAATGTCCATTGTTAAGTGAAACGGTCGTGAGTTTTACCCCATTTTACCACCTTCCTTGCCACAGTTGTTAAAAGGAACCACTATGGTTATTGTTGTGACTCAGCAGATGTCTGCTGTGAGTCTTTTCGGGATCAAGATTCATTATGCAGCTGGGGGCGGGTTGGAGGCAAGTTTGGAGATAAAAGGACGGATGCTGCCACCACGCCCCAGTTGCTGGAGTCAACGTCCGTTCCTTCATGTGTTCCGTGTTTGGTAAAAACATTGCTTGATTAATCGTGATTTATGCCTGTTACACTTGGATAAGTGCTTTGGTGTTTCATGTAAACCTGCTTCGTGAAGACGGGGGAAGAAGGGCAGCGTTTGTAAGAGTTTTTGTTTTGAATTCTTATCGGAGAGTTGTGTTTATGTTATTTCTGGGCTCGAAGCCAGTTTGAACTGAGAACTGATAAAGAAAAGTCCGTTTAAGTTTGCCTGCCTGCGTGAAGGGTGTGTGTGTGTCAGAACAGGTTATTATCTTAGTCACATGGTTGTTAAGTGAATCCTGCTTCCTCCCTCAGCTTTGCTCGGCAGAGGGTCGCAAAAGTGGATCACGTGACCCCCGAGGAAAACTGCAACCGTCGTAAGTACGAGTCAGTGAGCAAGCGCCTGAATTTTGATCGTGAGGCCGTGGGAATGCTGCAGTGGTCCCAAGTATGAAAAACAGTCCTAAGTGGTGCTGTTGTCTCTAAATGAACTGTTGTAAATTGAGGACCGCACGCTAATATGTATATGCTAGGCCCAACACGTTGTGTCAACAATCCTTCAAAATTAGCTGCGGCTCCATGCTGAGCATTACGCGAAAGACCGCAAAGAATCGTCGGATCATTCAAGCAAGCAAATAAGAGGACATTTTCGTAATTGCCGGCTAGCAAAAACAAGACAGCGCATAATCGGTTCTCTCCGGGACTGCATTCATTGAATTACAAGAATTCTGCATTGCTCCAAGGGAGGGAGGCTAAGAAAACAAGACAATTTATTCAGTCAGGAAAGAAAAACAGACCTTGAAAAACAAACACAGACGCGCACACACACCTCAACAACTTGACTCTGCAAATCACTTGGCATCCCTCAAGCGTAAACTAGATGACAAAAGGGCCTTGGAGCGAAGGAGGAATTGGCTTTGTCAACCCAATGCAGGCTCCCTTGGAAAACACACACACTTACAATATCTACAGCATTCAAAGAAAACGTATACAATAATAGCAACAGCAGTAGACTTATATACCGCTTCATAGGGCTTTCAGCCCTCTCTAAGCGGTTTACAGAGAGTCAGCATATTGCCCCCAACAATCTGGGTCCTCATTTTACCCACCTCGGAAGGATGGAAGGCTGAGTCAACCCTGAGCCGGTGAGATTTGAACCGCTGACCTGCTGATCTAGCAGTAGCCTGCAGTGCAAGATGTACAAGATGGTTTATAGGTGGCACTTCCCCCCAACGAGGTTAGCCAAGATGTTCCCTGGGTTATCTCCATTGTGTTGGAAATGTGGAAGAAAGGATGGCACATTCTACCATATTTGGTGGTCCTGTACTGAGGCCACGAAATACTGGAAAAGGATTAAAAAATGGCTAAAAGAGGTTACCGGGGCCAACATGGAATGGAGACCCGAGAACCTTCTACTAAGCATTAAACCAGAAAACATGAGCAGTTCAATATGGCATTTGAGCCTACATATAATTGTGGCCGCAAGAATAACTTATGCACAATTCTGGAAATCCACTACCATACCTTCGGAAGATGCTATAATTAAAAAGATCTATGAATGTGCAGAAATGGACAGAATGACGGGTTGGCTGAGGGACAAAGGAGAAACGGAACATTATCTTAGCTGGAACTTATGGTATATGTGGGCGACAAGGAGAACAGCAGGGACTTAAAAGGGGGAAAGTGAACATGGGTATTGTAATAGATCCCTGAACTTTGTAATGAGAAGATGTGGCTTAGAGACCTAACAATGAGGAAGGAAAGAAAAAAGTTGGGCTGTGAATGACTGTCACCGCGGGGGGGGGGGAGAGGGGGGGGTTGCATGTTTAAAATTGTATTTGTATCTGTATGTTTTACGCTTAAAAAAAATGTATAACTAATGAATGCCGATACAAAAGGCTGTATATTTACTTTATATTGTTACGTATGTTTTGTCTTTTCTTATGTTGTTGTATTTTTCTTTCTGTTTTTAAAGGTAATAATGTTTAATAAAAACTATTTAAAAAAAAAAAGAAAAAGAAAACACACACACTCACTCACGGCGATGTTGGAAATTTAGAAATGGACTAAACGGCCCAGATTTTATTCCAGATTTGGAATAAAAATTCTGAAATGAATTACAAAGGATCCTTCTCGTGGGAAAATGTTACTCCGAATTGTTTAGAGTAAATATAGGGAGATCTTGAAATCAATTCTAAGAAAACCCTTCCCGTGGGAAAATTCTTTTGTTTAGGGGTGGGAAAAACATGGTAAGATGGGACTCTGAAGGTTGAGCACTTGATGGAACTGGAAAGAACTATAAAGAATTTAATTAAAGGAGGAGAAGACTTCAATCCCGTCCCCGAGTACAGAATGGTACAGCGGAATGCCCTAATTTTGGGTGAGGTGAAGGATACTTGGGAATAAACACACTCCAAAATTAGTTTTGAGACTGTCTGCTATTATAGTATTATAGCTACTATTATTATCTGCTATTATTATTGTCTGCTATTATTATAGGGAATAAACACACTGCAAAATTAGTTTTGAGATTGTCTGCTATTATTATAGGATTTAAAATAGAGGTGATAGAAGAGGAACAAATTTATGGGACAAGCCTGAAGATGGGCTAGTTAGAAAATGGATTTTAAAATGACAAGCGATATGAATGGAAAAAAATGTTACACTGGATATACAAATTAATGGAGGAGACTCCTGCATTGAGCCCCTTGGACTGCAAGGCCATCCAACCGGTCAGTCCTAGAGGAGATCCACCCTGGCTGCTCTTTAGAAGGCCGGATCCTGAAGAGGAGACTCAAATGCTTTGGCCACCTAAGGAGAAGGAAGAAGGATTCCCTGGAGAAGAGCCTCATGCTGGGAACGATGGAGGGTAGAAGAAGAAGAAGGGGACGGCAGGGAAGGAGGGGGCTGGATGGAGTCACCCAAGCAGCCGGCCTGAGCTTCAATGGACTCCAGAGGATGGGAGAGGACAGGAAGGCCTGGAGGAACATGGTCCATGGAGTCACAATGGATTGGACATGACTTTGCAACTCACAACATTATCTATCTATCTATCTATCTATCTATCTATCTATCTATCTATCTATCTATCTATCTATCTATCATCTCTCTATCTATCATCTATCTATCTATCTATCTATCTATCTATCTATCTATCTATCATCTCTCTATCTATCATCTCTCTATCTATCTATCATCTATCTATCATCTATCTATCTATCTATCATCTATCTATCTATCTATCTATCTATCTATCTATCTATCTATCTATCTATCATCTATCTATCTATCAATCTATCATCTATCTATCTATCTATCTATCTATCTATCTATCTATCTATCTATCTATCTATCTATCTATCTATCATCTCTCTATCTATCATCTCTCTATCTATCAATCTATCTATCATCTATCTATCTATCTATCTATCTATCATCTATCTATCTATCTATCTATCTATCTATCTATCTATCATCTATCTATCTATCTATCTATCTATCTATCTATCAATCTATCAATCTATCTATCATCTATCTATCTATCTATCTATCTATCTATCTATCTATCTATCTATCTATCTATCTATCTCAAGTACTGGCCAACTAATGAGAAGGAAGAAGGACTCCCTGGAGAAGAGCCTCATGCTGGGAACGATGGAGGGCAAAAGAAGAAGAAGGGGACGGCAGAGAAGGAGGTGGCTGGATGGAGTCACCGAAGCAGCCGGCCTGAGCTTCAATGGACTCCAGAGGATGGGAGAGGACAGGAAGGCCTGGAGGAACCTGGTCCAGGGGGTTGCGATGGGTCGGACAGGACTTCGCAACTAAAAATACATGAACTTGCCCGGTGTCTTACTAATTAAAAGGGATATGCAAATCACTTGTATAACTTTCAGCAACTGGTTGGGGGGATTTCTGGGAGTTGAAACCCGTCGCCGGGTTTGAGAAACGCTGGCCTGACCTCAGAGAGACTCCATGTAAAGGAGAGTTATCCGAGAAACAAACTCAAATCTCCAAACTTTAAGCCTTGGGGACTTCAACTCCCAGAATTCCACAGCTGTTGCATTCTGGGAGTTGAAGTCCACAAGATTTAAAAGCGGCCAATGCTGGAGATCCCTCGTCTGAAGGGTCTATAACAGTGTTTCTCAACCTTGGTGACTTTAAGTCCTGTGGACTTCAACTCCCAGAATCCCCCAGCCAGCATAGCTGGCTGGGGGATTCTGGGAGTTGAAGTCCACAGGACTTAAAGTCACCAAGGTTGAGAAACACTGGTCTGTAAGGAAGTGGGATGGATGGGCTTCCCCAACCGATGGGGGCTCAGCACCACTCTGCCCTCTCCCCCAAGAGACCCCAGCGAGGCTGCCTCCCCCTCCGAACCCCGTAGCCCATCATCCCCAGGGATCCATCAATCCTGGGCCCGAGTTGCCAGCGGAGGCAGACCGAAGCTCATAAATATTCTAGCACTTTTTGAACATTCGATCTGGGAAAATGTTCTGCTTTCCCCCCCACCCACCCTCCTAATATCGAACAGGAGGAAATGAAGCTCAGGATACGAAGCCTCCCCCCCCACCCCCACGGGAACCAGCTGCCCCTCCCCCAAGTCTGTTGCCCCCCCCCCTCCCCTCCTGCTCCGATTTTTTATGCCCCAAAAGCCAAGCGAAATATCAAGCCAGCTGCTGCAATCAGGCTGTTCTGGAAGGAAGTCGGGGGGATAATTGGTTTTTGCATCCCAAACACCAGAAGCAATTAGGGGTTTTTGGAGGGGTGGGGGAGGAGAAAGGAAGGCGACTGCAGAAGGGATGAGACGGTGGAAAATTACAGGTGGATGGAGGCGGGGGGGGGGGAGAAAGAGAGAGAAAAGGGAGGGAGGAAAGAGAAAGGGAGGGGAAGAGAGAGAAACAGAAAGGGTAGGGAGGGAGGGAGGGAGAAAAGAGAAAGGGGGAAATGAGGGAGAAAGGAAGGAAGGAGGAGAGGAGGAGGAAGGAAGAAAGGGAGAGAGAGGGAGCAAAAAGGGAGGAAAGAAGGAAGGGTGAAGAGGAGGAAAGAAGGAAGGAGAGAGGGAGAGGAAGGGGGGAGGAAGCAGAGAGAGGAAGAGAGAAAAGGAGGAAGAGGGGGAAGGAAGCTAGGGTGAAAAGGAGGAAGGAAGAAAAGAAAGGGAAGGAGGAAGAAGAGAAAGATAGAAGGAGGGAGGGAGGAAGGAAGGGTTGGGAAGGAGGAAGGAAGGAGAGAGAGAAAAGGAGAGAGGAAGACAAAGGGAGGAAGGAGAGAGGGAGGAAGAGAGAAGGAGGGAGGGAAGGAGGAAGGAGAAAGAGAGAAAGGGAGGGAGGAAGGAACGGTGAGGAGGAGGAAAGAAAGAAGGAGAGAGGGAGAGGAAGGGGGAGGAAGCAGAGAGAGGAAGAGAAAAAAGGAGGAAGATAGGGAAGGAAGAAAGGGTGAGAAGGAGGAAGGAAGAAAAGAAAGAAAGGGAGGGAGGAAGGAAGACAAAGGGAGGGAGGAAGAAGAGAGAAGGAGGGAGGGAGGAAGGGTTGGGAAGGAGGAAGGAAGGAGAGAGAAAAGGAGGGAGGAAGGAGAGAGGGGGGAAGAGAGAAAGGGAGGGAGGGAGGAAAGAAGGAAGGGAGGCTGAACCAATTCTTCCAAGCCCCAGCCCCTCCCCATTTGCGGGCTCACCTTCACCAAGAAGCCCCCTTCCTTCTCCTGGCTGACCATCACCATGGAGTCGTGCAGCTTCTCGTCAAAATGGACGTGGCTGGAACTGCCCTCCACCGTCTGCGTTGGGGAGAAGCGGACTCCCCCCACTTTGGGGTTGCTGCCTGGGGGGGAGAAGCAGCAGGAAGAGGAAAGCTGGTTAGCCGGGGGAGGGGGGGCTTTTCGGGAGGTCTTGGAGCCCCCCCAAGGCCACCCTGGGCAGGTGGGAGGGATCCAGAGGGCATCTAGTCCAACCCCCCCCCCCCCGCATGGGCAGGGAGACCAATCCAACCGTCCTCAGCTGCCCCATTTCACGACCTGTCTGGCCACAGTCGTTAACTGAATCACAGCAGTTGTTAAGTGAGTAACCCGGCTGTTAAGTGAATCTGCTTGTCAGAAGATTTCAAAAGGGGACCGCGTGACATATACACACACACACACATGGGAAGACACGGTGACCGCCATAAAATTCTGGGAGTCGAAGGCCACGAGTTGGAGACCCCTCCCATGGTCCCCAGTTTGATACAGCCAGCCAGGAGCGATGGGAGTTGGAGTCCGTATGCAATCAATGACCTCACGGAGTCGTCACGCAATCGGCAACAGGGGAGGACAGTGGGGGGGGAGCGTGGGGGGGGGGGTTGTGTGTGTATGTGTGTGCCACACCCATAATTCTATGTGCATGTCACCCCCCCCGTGCTCCCCCTGCTTTTGGCACAGGGTGGCACGACGCCCCCCCTTTTCACCCTCCCCCAAGCAAAAACGCCCCCCCTCCCACCTCCTGAAGGCCCCCCCCGGAGGCCGCAAACCGCCTGCTTGGCCCAGAAGGCCCACCGATACGGCTCCATGTGCCACGGGTTAGCAATCATGGGGGTAGGGCATCCCATGGGGCGGTTGGTCTTGATGACCTCCGAGGTCCCTTCCAACTCCCCAGAAAGGACCAAGCCCACATTCCAAAAGCATTTTTTTAAAAAAAAAATTTGGTCAGCAATTTATCAGGTTTGTTTCTTGGCTGTTTTTCAGCCCCGTCCTCCCCTCCCTCCCTCCCTGCCCTCAATTGAGCCGGAGCGAGGAAATGAATTGGCCGATAAATTTCTCCTATCGATTAAGCCAGTGTTTCCCAACCTTGTCAACTTGAAGATGTCTGGACTTCAACTCCCAGAATTCCCCAGCCAGCATTCACGTATGAACAATTGAGTGTCTAGGACAGTGTTTCCCAACCTTGTCAACTTGAAGATGTCTGGACTTCAACTCCCAGAATTCCCCAGCCAGCATTCACGTATGAACAATTGAGTGTCTAGGACAGTGTTTCTCAACCTTGGCAACTTGAAGATGTCCGGACTTCAACTCCCAGAATTCCCCAGCCAGCATTCACGTATGAACAATTGAGTGTCTAGGACAGTGTTTCTCAACCTTGGCAACTTGAAGATGTCCGGACTTCAACTCCCAGAATTCCCCAGCCAGCATTCGCTGGCTGGGGAATTCTGGGAGTTGAAGTCCGGACATCTTCAAGTTGACAAGGTTGGGAAACACTGGATTAAGCCACAGACACAAAATCCCCACATCGCTCCGCCAGGCAGGCAGGCAGGAAGCATCCGCCGAAAGGGCTGGACGCCACTCGCCGAGGTTTTCGGCAACGGAGGACGACCGATCCATTCCACCGAGGGCCCCTACCTGGGACTTTTTTTTCAAGAGGGGGACTACAACCTCCATGGGTCCCAGCCAATGGGCTGAGATGGGGCGGCTGCCTTGGAGGAAGAGGCCCCGCCGGGGTTTGCCGGACCTCCCAAAAAAGGAATCGTTAAGAACATCTTTCGTGGTTTTCTTGCAGACGTTTAACGACCCAACTAAGATACGCCATCAGTGCTTGAAGGATTTGAGGACTGTGGTGTCCTTGGTCCTCCTGAGCGTGGTTGTTTTCTTGCAGGCGTTTCATTAGTCAACAAGCGGTGATGATGTCCAGGGAGCAACAAAGACACCACAGTGCTCCTTACACCCCACTCCCTCCGGCCCTCATGACGTTCCCTAGTTGGGTGATGAAACGTCTGTAAGAAAACCCCCCCAGCTCAGAGACCAGCCTCTGTCCCCCCACTCACCTTTGTTGGCTGTCGCCATCTGACCCGGCAAGAGTCACGCTGCGGCTGTACCAAAACCCCACGACCATCAGAGGGCCATGCTCCAGCAGGCTGCCTGGAGGGGAAAGAGGGGTGGGGGGATTTGGGAGAGGGAGAGAGAGAGAAAGGGAGAGAGAAAAGGAAGAAAGGGGAGGAGGGAGAGACGATGGAGGAAGAGAGAGGGGGAGAGAAAGGGAAGAGAATGAGAGGAAGAAGGAAAGGGAGGGGGGAGAAAAAAGGGAAAGAGAGGAAAAGGGAGAGGAAAAGAGGGAGGGGAGGAAAAAACAGAGAGGGAGGGAAAGAAATGGAGGGAAAGGGAGGGAGAAGCAAAAGAAGGAGGGAGAGAAAAAGAGAGAGGGAGAGAATGAGAGAGGGAGGAAGGGAGAGGGGGAAGGAGGGAGAAAGGGAGAGAAAGAGAGGGAGGGACAAAGAGAAAGAAAGAAAGAAAGGGAGAGAATGAATCAGAAAGAGGGGGAAAGGGAGAGAAAGAGAGGGAGAGAGAGAGAAAATGAGAGAGGGAGGGAGAGAGGAAAAGAGGGAGAAAAAAGGGAGAGAGAGAAATGGAGAGAAAAAGGGAGAGAGAGAGAAAGGGAGGGAGAGAAAGAAAGAAAGAAAGAAAGAAAGGGAGAAAAAGAGAGAGAAAAATGAGAGAGGGAGGGAGAGAGGAAAAGAGGGAGAAAAAGGGGAAAGAGAGAAATGGAGAGGAAAAGGGAGAGAGAAAGAAAGGGAGAGAAAGAAAGAAAGGGAGAAAAAGAGAGAAAAAATGAGAGAGGGAGGGAGAGAGGAAAAGAGTGAGAAAAAGGGAGAGAGAGAAATGGAGAGGAAAAGGGAGAGAGAGAAGGAAAGGGAGGGAGAGAAAGAAAGAAAGAGAAAAAGTGAGAGAAGGAGGGAGAGAGGAAAAGAGGGAGAAAAAAGGGAGAGAGAGAAATGGAGAGGAAAAGGGAGGGAGAGAGAAAGAAAGAAAGGGAGGGAGAAAGAAAGAAAGAGAGGGAAAGAGAGAGGGAGGGAGGGAGAGAGATGTGAGTGCAGGAACCCCTCCAGCCAAACCCTTCCCTCTTTCCTCTGCCTGGCCTCTCTCTTATCTGTTGGGAGCCGGGGTGGTGCAGGCAGAGGGGAGGGGGGGAAGGGTGAGGGGGGGGGGCAAAAGGAAGGACTGGAGGCAGCTGCCAAAACAGCTGGAGGGCGCAGAGGGAGGCAGGGCCCTCTTGAATGACCCACAACTCCCCTGGGGAGGCGGCGCCTTTTCTGCCTCTCTAGTCAGGTCCCGAAACGGCCTGCAAATCTGCTGCTGCAGGGGGTCCTCGACTTCACGACACCATTTGGGACCAGAAGGCAAGGCGGTTGTTAAGCGAAGGCACCTTCGTTTTATGACCTCTTCCGCCAGATTTGTCGAGTCAGCGGCAGCCGTTGTTAAGCGGATGCACTTATTTCACTGGAAGGCTGCAAACAGAGGACTCCGGGATCCGGCAAACCGCCCTGAGTACATGCCAGTAGCCAAGCGTTTGGATTTTGATCGGGGTGACCGTGGGGAAGGCTGCGACGGTCGTTAACTGTGAGGACCGGTGGTCAGTCGCCTTTTGGAGTGTAACTTTGAACGGTCCCTAAGTGAATGGTCGTAAGTCAAGGACTGATCCGTATTGCTGTCGCTGTTGTTTTTATTATTCTAAATTGGCTGTAATCGTGGCTCAGGCTAAGATTTGGAGGGATTTGAAGCCAAGCCAGAGAAAAGAAATTGCGACCATTTTTCACACTTACGACCAAGGCCACATCCCCGCGGTCACATGATCAAAATTCGAGACACTCGGCAACCGACTTGGGCCTATGACGATCGCTACGTCCCACAGTCCCGGTGAACCCCTACAGCAAC
Source organism: Thamnophis sirtalis (assembly GCF_051295495.1). Lineage (NCBI taxonomy): Eukaryota > Metazoa > Chordata > Lepidosauria > Squamata > Natricidae > Thamnophis > Thamnophis sirtalis. Next base: position 1,354,084 of record NW_028261390.1, read on the forward strand.
GGGGCAAAATCGGGCCAAACTCAGTTAACGACGGTCTCCCTTGGCAACAGAAATTTCAGACTCCGGCACGGCCGTGCACCAAGGGCCAGCCGCAAGCTCGAATCGCCTTGCAATGATTAGGGGAAACGATCTTTTCCACAAACAGGGCAGCTCTTATCTGGAATATTTTCCATCCCACGAAGCCTACCCTGGCCTCCTGTGCACTTTAGACATGCTCAGATGCTGCCAAGGGTCTTTGGCGCCCAGCCCGAGTCCCGAAAACAATAAGAACCTCATTATTATCCTTTTTTCTGCCGGTTTTTTCCCCCCATCCGGGCATTGCTCCCTCCTGGCACGGGGGGCACCCGGCACGTGTCTGGCAAACAGACCGTTTTTCAGGTGTAAAAATAGACAAATCCCCCAACCCCCCCTTTTGCTCCCTGGTTCCCGTCCAAATAAATTATTCCAGCCATTAAAAGCACAATCATTAAAGCAACAGGCGCACCTGGAAACCGGCCACCTATCACCCAACAACAAAGGGGAGAAAGAATCGCACGAACGAGCCGGCGGATTTCTCGCTCCCTGTTTGGAGGCTTTGGCAAGCCTTTCAGCTGCTGATCCTGCGTGACACACACACACACCGCGCCCCCCTCCCCATCATGCACTCTCTTGTCCTCATCTCACCCCCCAACCCCCTCCCTCCCCCCCCCCCCGGCCAACCCATCAGCAAACCAGCTTGATGTCCTTTTACGAGTGCCGGAAGATAATGGAGAGAATTTGGACAACGTAGCGTAAAAAGGTCGCATCAAATCTGCAAGAGCTCGGAGGACTTTAGTGGGTTTACTTTTCCGACAATTTTATTTACGGAGGATAAAGGCAAAGATTCCCCCTGGACATGCGTGCTACTCGTTCCCGGCTCTAGGGGGCGACGCTCATTTCCGTTTCTAAGCGGAAGAGCCAGCGCCGTCCGAAGACGTCTCCGTGGTCATGCGGCAAATGACCACAACAGGAGGGGGGGGCATGAGAGCAGTCTTCCAGCATTTGAGGGGCTGCCCCCCCCCACACACACACAGACAATCAAGTCACCAGAATATAAACTGACAGCAAGCAACACTCCTTACTAGCACTGATGATGTTATATAGTTGGGTCATGGAACGTCCGCCAGAAAACTACCAAGCTCAGAGGCCACCAAGGACCCACAGTCCTCCTCCTCCTCCTCTCTGCAAACCCCTCTCCTTCTAGCACTGATGATGCTACCTAGCTGGGTCATGAAACGTTTGCGAGAAAACAAGCAAGCGCTCAGAAAACAGCCTTGCCCTTCCGGGATGAGCTTTGCTGACCAGCAGCCTTGTGGGCTGGGGGGGCGATTGGTGCCCATGTCCATGGACAGTACAGCCTCGGCCACAGGAAGAAGCCACGGAGATCTCCCAAAGCGCCCGAAGGCCAGAGAAGGAAGAATGGATGGAAACTGATCAAGGAGAGATTCAACTTGGAAATAAGGAGGGATTTCCTGACAGTGAGAACCATCAACCCATGGAACGGACGTTGCCTTCGGAAGTTGTGGGAGCTTCACCACTTGAGACTTTCAAGAAGAGACTGGACTGCCATCCGTCAGAAATGGTGTAGTAGTGTCTCCTGCTTGGGTGTGGGGTTGGACTAGAAGACCTCCAAGGTCCCTTCCAACTCTGTTAATCTATTAAAGCTGATTAGGGGGCTGGAGGCTAAAACAGATGAAGAACGGTTGCAGGAACTGGGTATGGCCAGTTGAACGAGAAAGAAGGACCAAGGGAGACACGATAGCATCTTCCGATATCTCGGGGGCTGCCCCAAAGAAGAGGGAGTCAAGCTATTCCCCAAAGCCCCCGAGGGGCAGGACAAGAAGCAATGGGTGGAAACTAATCAAGGAGAGAAGCAAGCTGGAATTAAGGAGGAATTTCCTGATATTGAGGACAATTTAACTAGTACAGTGTTTCTCAACTTTGTCAACTTGAAGATGTCTGGACTTCAACTCCCAGAATTCCCCAGCCAGCGAATGCTGGCTGGGGAATTCTGGGAGTTGAAGTCCAGACATCTTCAAGTTGACAAGGTTGAGAAACACTGAACCAGTAGAACTGCTTGCCGCTAGAAGCCGTGGCCGCTCCATCCCTGGAGGCTTTCGAGAAGAGGTCGGACAGCCATTTGCCTGGAATGGTGTAGTGTCAACTGCGTGGGCGAGGGGTTGGACTAGAGGACCTCCAAGGTCCCTTCCAACCCTGTCATTCTAAAACTTGGCGAGTGACATGCGAAATTTGGGACGTTCACGCCGCGAAAGCCGGCTTTGTGCTCCGACGGCTGCAAACGAAGCAGGATTGCAAAAACGGAACGATCCGAGGAGATCTTTAATATCTTCCAGCTGGCAAAACAAAAAGAAGATTTTCATCTGCATGAAAACTCTTCCCGATTTGCAAGAGGCAGAAATAACCCATCTGCATTTCCAGAACAGGGAGCCGGGGTTATGGGGATTGTAGTGCCGGAAGGAGAGAAATTGCCCCCCGGGCTGATTTCGTGACCCTGCTCCAGCGGCTCCAGAAAACGGAAAGCAGAGGCAGTGGTCCTGGACTTACAACGGTTCATTTAGTGACCGAAGATACAACGGTCCCTCCCCCCCCAAAAAATAACTCACTGTTCACGACGGTCGCGGGCATCTGCGCGATCCAAATACAGAAGCTTGGCAACTGACTCACATTTATGACGGTCGCTGTAACGTAGGGTCGATCACGCGGTCCCCGTTTGCGAACTATTGACCAGCTCAACAACTCAATAACCATGGGAGTAACTTAACAACTGTGGCGATTCACTTAGCAACGGTGGCAGGAGAGGTCGTAAAACGGGACGGAACTCATGTAACGCATTTCTCAGCGTAGCCCGCGGCCGTTAAATTGAGGATTGCCTGTTCCATCCCAGTTGGTCTCTTCTAAAAAAAAGCCTCCAGCAATGGAGCACCCGCAACTCCTAGTGGCACGCTGTTCCACTGGTTAATTGTTCTCATGGTGAGGAAGTTTCTCCTTCTTCCTAGGTTGCCTCTCTCCTTGATTAGTTTCCATCTATCTGTACAGGGGCTTTGGAAAATAGGTTGACCCCCCCCTCTTCTTCTTCTTTGGGGGCCCCCCCTCAAATATTGGAAGGCTGCTGTCGTGTCATTCCTAGTCCCGGTACAGAATAACAGAATTGAAAGGGACCCTGGAGGTCTTCTAGTCCAGCCCCCCTGCTCAAGAAGGAAACCCCACCATTTCAGCCAGTCTCTTCTTAAAAGCCTCAAACACCTAGTGGCAAGCAGTCCCCCTGGCAAATTGCTTCTCACTGTCGGAATCAACAGAAAGCAACTCTAAAATGGGGAAAGACCAAAGACCAAATGTTGGCTTACGGATAGGGGAGGATCCATTCTGCAGGCCGAGGTTCCCGTTGGGGTGAACGTCACAATCCAGACAAGATTCCCCAAAGGAAGATTTTTTGCCAGATCCCCCCCTCCTCCTTTCAGTTTGCTTGACAGTTGCTGTTGTTGTTTTCCTAAGAAACACATCCCAATCCTTGCCCTCCCGGGGTTCAGTTTTGCCTGACACAGCGGGATGCTGTCACTTTCACAAGCCAAGATCAGCAAAACCCCCCACCCCTTTACAAGCTTTCAAAACTGGCCGCCTGCTGGCTAGAAAGAGGTTTAAAGGGGCGTCTTTTTTTTTGTTTCTAAAGAGATCCAGACACCAAAAAAAGGGATTTAAACGGATCGATTGCACCATGGCTTAAAGGTAAACCAGGATTAGGGTTCATCTAAATCAGGGGTGGCCGACCCCCCGGAGGCTTTAAGGACTTCAACCCTTGGAATTCTCCAGCAGCTGGCTAGAGAATTATGGGAGTTGAAGTCCACGAGTCTTAAAGTGGCCGAGTTTGGAGACCTCTGATCCAAGTGGAGAGATTGCAGAGGAAGGGATTGCAAGAGAGTAAATTATGCTGGCTGGGGAATTCTGGGAGTTGAAGTCCACAAGTCTTAAAGTGGCCGAGTTTGGAGACCTCTGATCCAAGTGGAGAGATTGCAGAGGAAGGGATTACAAGAGAGTAAGCTAGGCTGGCTGGGGAATTCTGGGAGTTGAAGTCCACAAGTCTCAAAGTGGCCGAGTTTGGAGACCTCTGATCCAAGTGGAGAGATTGCAGGATTACAAGAGAGTAAATTATGCTGGCTGGGGAATTCTGGGAGTTGAAGTCCTCCAGGCTTAAAGTCTTCACGGTTGGAGATCCCCTGGTCCAAATTATCAGGTCCGCAACGAAGCAAAAATACCCCCTAAAGAAGACTATCGCTGAACATGCGCAGGAAATATTGCAAGTAGATTTAGTGGTTTGGATTCCATCAATTCAACACACAGGCAAAATAACAACAGGATGAATGACGGGGGCATCCGCAGGGCTGGGGATTTTGCAAGAAATGTGAGAAACGTTCAGAAAAAATAATAATCCATAGGTTTGTAAGTTCTGACGGTTGAACCAGAAGTTTCTTGGAGGAGAATAATTAGCCCAAATGCACCTGAAAACGTTTGAGTTCTAGCAGAGAAGGCAAAGGCTCTGAATATGTGAAGTTCAGCATTATAGGCTGCGGGCTCCACACACACACACAGACACGCACACACCCCTTTGGCCAGGAGTAAATGTCACTCAAGAGGACTTCTCGGGTGATGTGAATAGGGCGATGGCAAGGGCGGGGGGGGGGGCGGGCGTGCGTTACACACAAACAGCTTTTCCCTGCATTTGGGCCTCCTGCTGCTCTTCCAGCACATTCCCGGATAATAGCAATGCTCCCGGGGAAAATAAGGCAGTACCCTTTGTGAATAGCTAAATGGGGTAGAAAAGAGGGAAGGAGGGAGGGAGATAAGGAGAGGGAGGGAGGGAGGGAGAAAGGAAGGAGAAAGAGAAAAAGGAGAGGTAGTAAAGAAAGGAGGAAGACAGAAGGAGGGAGGGAGGAGAAAGAGAAAAAGGAGGGAGGAAGAAAGGAAGGAAAAAGAAAGAAGGGAGGAATAAAGGAAGGAGGAGAAAGAGAAGAGAGAGGGGGGAAAGAGGGAAGGAAGGAAAAAAGAAAGAAGGGAGGAATAAAGGAAGGAGGAGAAAGAGAAGAGAGAGGGGGGAAAGAGGGAAGGAAGGAAAAAAATAGGAGGGTTGGAGGAGAAAGAGAGAATGGAGAGAGGAAAAAGAAAAGGGAGGAAGAAAGGAAAGAGAAAAGTGAAGGAGAGAAGGAAGGAAGAAGTAAAGGAATGAAGGAGAGAGGGGGAGGAGAAAGACAGTAGGGGGGAGGGAAGAAGAAAGGAAGGAGAAAGAGAAAAGAGGGAGAAATGGAGGAAAAAGAAAAGGGAGGAAGAAAGGAAAGAGAAAAGAGGGAGAGAAGGAAAGGAGGAAGTAAAGGAATGAAGGGGAGAGGGGGAGGAGAAAGACAGTAGGAGGGAGGGAAGAAGAAAGAAGGAGAAAGAGAAAAGAGGGAGAAATGGAGGAAAAAGAAAATGGAGGGAAGGAAGAAGGAAGTAAGGAAGCAAGGAAAAAGAGAAGAGGGAGAAAGGAAGGGAAAAGAAAATGGAGGAGGGATGGAAGAAGGGAGTAAAGGAAGGAGGGAAGGAGACAGAAGGAGGAAGAAAGAAAGAAAGAGAAAATGGTAGGAGGGAGGAAAGAAGGAAGGAAGCCAGACTGCCCAGCCAGGGGACTCTCCAACCGGCTCCCACAGTCACAACACTGGAAACCTCCCACCACCCACTCCTCACAAATGCCAGGGTGCCCGCAGGGGTGCCCGGGCGGTGACTGACTGGCCTCAGGAGGGAGCCCTGCTCTCTCCGCACCGGATCACAAAGGGTGCCTCTTGCCACGCCTTTGGCAGACCGAAAGCCCTGGCCCCCCCTTCCCCCCCCCCTTCCCCCCCCCCGTCCTCCCCTCGCCCCCCCCCGGCTCCTGCGGCCGACCTTCTCCCGCGGCAAAGGGGGGAGGTGGCTGGTGTGCCAACGGCTGAGCCCAGACGGAAAGAATCCCTCTGGCACACAAGTCCACTCCAGGAATTCCAAACAACACCCCCCCCGGGGCCAAATCAACCAGTCACTGTGACCCCCCCATTTATTTTTACTGCCAGCAGACCCTGAAAACAGCCAAGCGAGACAGTTACTACATTTTGCTCCATTTTACAGCCTTTCTTGCCACCGTTGTTAAGTGAATCCCCTGCAGTTGTTAAGTGAATCCGGCTTCCCCTCACTGACTTTGCCTGCCGGAAGGTTGCAAAAGGGGAACCCCTTGACCCGGGGACGCTGCGACCGTCATAAATAGGAGTCGGTTGCCAAGGGTTCGAATTTTGTTCACGTGAGCAGCGGAACGCTGCAACGGGGTGAAAAACGGCCCTTTTTTCCAGTGCCGTTGGAACTTTGAACGGTCGCTAAGTGAACCGTTGTAAGTTGAGGACCTCCTGTATATAGATATCTCAAAGGTGCTTCTCCAAAAGCAACTGAATCTTCTTGGGGTTTTTTTTTTTTTGGAAAAGGTTTCATTTCTCAACCAAGAAGCTTAACCCAGAACTGAAGAAGCTTCCCGGATGAGAAGCGAAACCTCTTTTCAAGAAAAAGAAAAACCAAAACCCAGAAAGTCTCTGGAGATTCTCAGCCATCCAGGTCAGGATTGTCCCAAAGGTGTTTTTCTTCAAGAGGCCCCTGGAGTTTCTTGGTTTTGCTTTGAAGGGGTTTCGCTTCTCATCCAAAAAGCTTCTTCAGTTCAACCCTAACCCAGAACTGAAGAAGCTTCCTGGAGGAGAAGCGAAACCTCTTTTCAAGAAGAAAAAAAACAGCAATCAAGGAAGATGCGTTTTTTTTGGGGGGGGGGGAATCCACCTTTGGGTCAACCAGGAGACCTGATGAAGAAGCTCCAGAAACGTCAACATAGAAATGGATAATAGAGTCGAGGTGGCGCAGTGGTTAAATGCAGCACTGCAGGCTACTTCAGCTGACTGCAGTTCGGCTGTTCAAATCTCACCGGCTCAAGGTTGACTCAGCCTTCCATCCTTCCGAGGTGGGTAAAATGAGGACCCGGATTGTTGTTGGGGGCAATATGCTGACTCTGTAAACCGCTTAGAGAGGGCTGAAAGCCCTATGAAGCGGTATATAAGTCTAACTGCTATTGCTATTGCTATGCTATGCTTATCTATCTATCTATCTATCTATCTATCTATCTATCTATCTATCTATCTATCTATCTATCATCTATCTATCTACTCTATCTATCTATCTATCTATCTATCTATCTATCTATCTATCTATCTATCTATCTATCTATCTATCTATCTATCTATCTATCTATCTATCTATCTATCTATCTATCTATCTATCTATCTATCTATCTATCTGCAATATTGCAGGTTAACTCTGCTCACTGCCAGGAGTTTGTTCCTGGTTGACTCAGCCTTCCATCCTTCCGAGGTGGGTGAAATGAGGACCCGGATTGTTGTTGGGGGTGATATGCTGACTCTGTAAACCGCTTAGAGAGGGCTGAAAGCCCTATGAAGCGGTATATAAGTCTAACTGCTATTGCTAATATCCTTCCGTCCTGGCGCAGAAGCTCTCCATGGGTAGACGATGCCACCTCCATGCTTGATGCGTGTTGAAGCAGGACGCACCACATCCGCGTGACTGCCCCCCTTCTGCTTCCTTCGCCCTTTCGGGAAATGTGAAGGGTCCCTCGGAGAGTTGGGGGGGGGGGGCGTTTCCCCAGGCAACGCCTTCCGTTCCACGAAGCAGCTCTCCCACGAGATCATCTCCACAGAGGCCCGGTCTACGGTGATCTCTCGACGTCCAATTCTCTACTACTCAATTACTACTCCAGGGCAACTTTGGGATAAACATGGGGCAGGCTTAGGAAAAGGGAGGGCACCCTTGAGGCCATCCAACCGGGCCTGGCCTGGGAGGAAAGGTCAAGAACGCTCAAGGGGAAGAGACGGAGAACAGGAAGGATAATTCCCCTGGGGAACTCACCCCCACAAGATAAGGCAGTGGCCACCACTGGAGGGAGGGCTCTCCCAGGGACCTGGCTATTTTCGGGGGCGGGGGTGTTTCTTGAAGACCCCAGCTTGGGAAAATGGCACCCCCAGTCACTTGAGGGTGAGGTGGGCAGCCTATAAATAAAATAAAATAAAATAATAAATAAAATAAAAATACATGAAATAATGAAATAAAATGATGAAATAATATATGACGAAATGAAACTAAATACAATAAAATAATGAATGGAAATGATACCATAATAAAATAAAATAATGAAATGAAATAAAATAATATAAATAAAATAGTATAAAAATACATGAAATAATAAAATAAAATGATGAAATAATATATGAAGACATGAAACTAAATACAATAAAATAATGAATGGAAATAATACCATAATAAAATAAAATGATGAAATGAAATAATATAAATAAAATAGTATAAAAATACATGAAATAATAAAATAAAATGATGAAATAATATATGACGACATGAAACTAAATACAATAAAATAATGAACGGAAATAATACCATTATAAAATAAAATAATGAAATAAAATAAAATAATATAAATAGAATAAAATAATAAATAAAAATAAATAAATGCAATAAAAATACATGAAATAATACACGATGAAATGAAATCAAATACAATCAAATAATGACTGGATATAACACCATAAGAAAATTTTTAAAAAATAAAACAAAACAAAATAATAAAACACTGAACTGAAATAATACAGTACAATGCAGTAACGAAACAAAATAATACAATAATGAAATAAAATAATGAAATGAAAAAAATGATATAAAATAAAATACAATAAAACTTTTAAAAAACCCACTGGAGGTTAAGAAGAGAGTAGGCTAGGCTAGACTATTTGAAATAGTATATACTTCTTTATATACATTATAGTATACAATGAGCAGTGGCCTGGACTAGAAAACCTCCAAGATCCCTTCCAGCTCTATTCTATGTTTAGAGAACCGAGTTCTAATCCCGCCTTAGGCAAGAAAAACCGGCTGAGGAACTCCAAGGCCAATCACCAGGTGACTTCTAGTCCCACACATTAGACATCAAAGCCAGCTGGGCGATGTGGGCCAGTCCCTCCCTCCCCCTCCCTCTCTCAGTCCAACCCACCTCGCAGGATTGTTGTTATGGGGAAAATAGGTGGAAGTTGCCGCCTTGAGTTCTTTATCCGAATAATAAAGACAGGACATAAATCAATAAAGCACAAGACCTTCTCCCTCGCCCCATATGGAAACCGCTCCACCAGCTTCATCTACACCTTCAACCTACCTCCCCCCCCCAACTATCACCCTGGGCAGCCCTGGCAGGGCAGGATGGATGTTGTAGTCCCAGCCTGGTGGAAGACAGCCGGATCCTTCCCCTGGCGCCAAGGCCAAGGGGCTGCTTGTTAAAGGAGGCGGGGAGGGGGGCTTTATTGCTATATATGTATATATATATATTGCAATAAAATGTATATTCTGCAAGCCAAGAAGTGGGCTGCAGGGAGGAGGGGGCTTCCAGACGGGGAATTTAAATCCGCCCCCCCCAGTGCTGCATCAATGCACCAAGCTTTGGTTTGGGTGGGGGGGGGAGAGGCTCTGGCTCCCTCCCCGCCTTGTGTCTGGGGGAGGCTGCGACTGCAGGTTGGGGGGGGCAGGAAAAAGGGGGCTACCTTGACCCCCCCCCCACAATTGACCCAGCTCCCCCCACCCCTCCCCAAGGCAGAAATCCCCAAAGCCGAAGACGGGCTCCGCGGGCGCCCGGTTGCAAAAGGAGGGTTGCGGGGAGAGGGCTTTGCAAAGGACAGCTGCATTGGAGGAGAGGGAAGGACGGCGCACCACGCGGCGATCCCGGGTCCAAAGCAAGAGGAAGGAGGGGAAGAGACACCCGCCTCGCACAAATACACACACAGCCGGAGTTTTTAACCACGGGAAGCCGGGGGTCCCGACGCCAACGGCCCGCTACAACCCCCCACCACCACCAACCCCGAGGCGGCTGGGAATGATGGGACTTGTAGTCCCCCCCCCCGTCCAGCGTCCGCGGGGGAGGGAGGGAGAGAAGCGGCGGTGGCCGGAGACTGAACTCACCTCGCTGCAGCGGGGGAAAGGAAACAGCCGAGCCCGCCGGGAGAAGGACCGTCTCGGCCGCCGCTGCCGAGCCTGGCGCGGGACTCCGGGCAGCCGCTGCCGGGCAGGCTCCGCAGGGGAGGCGTCGCCCCGCCCTCTCGCTCCCCATTGGCCCCTGCAACAAAGAGGCCGTCGCCCCGCCCCGCCCCCCCCGCCGTCCTCGCGTGTTTGGATTGGAGGGGAGGGGAGAGGCGGGGCCTCGTCGGTTGAGCGCGAAGGGGCCCCCCAGGCGGGAGGGAGGGGGCGTGGCCAAGGGACGGGAGGCGCAGCCAATGGGAGGCCGCGAAGGGGAGCAACTGTTGTTGCAAGGGCGGCGCGTGGCCGGGAGTTGGCGCTGCGCCGCCTCGAGCGATCCGGACTGGCCGGGCGGATTGCAAAGGGGGGAACGGGGGACGGAGGGGCTACATTGCACCGGGGGTTGCGGGGAGGGGGGGGACACAGCTGACCTTCGTCTCCCCCATCCCTCCCCTCCCTCCCCTAAAGACTGGCATTTTCCCCCCACTCCTGGGAAGCGTTTCTCCTTCGGTAGCCCTGATGGTGTTCCCTAGTTGGGTCACGAGACGTCTGCAAGGAAACCACCCAGCTTAGAGAGCACCAAGGAACCCCCACCCCAATTGTCCTCCTCCTCCCCCTCCTCTCTGCAAACTCCTCTCCCTTCTAGCCTTGATGATGTTACCTAGTTTGGTCATGAAACGTCCACAAGAAAACCGCCAAGTTTGGGAAGCACCAATGATCCCACAGTCCTCCTCATCCTCCCTGCAAAGCCCACTCCTCCTGGTAGCACTGCTGACGTTACATAGTTGGGTCATGAGACGTCTGCAAGGAAACCACCAAGTTCGGAGAGTCTTCCTCCTTCGCCTCCTCCTCCTCCTCCCTGCAAACCCCATTTCATTCTAGCGCTGAGGGTTTGCAGGGAGGAGGAGGAGGAGGCGAAGGAGGAAGACTCTCCGAACCACCAAGGGTTTTGCAGGGAGTCTTCCTCTTCCACCTGTCCTTCACTCCGCAAAGCCACTCCCCCTTAGCCATGATGGTGTTACCCAGTTTGGTCCTGAAACGCCTGCAAAGAAAACAGCCAAATTCAGGGAGCACCAAGAACCCCATAGTCCTCCTCCACCCACCCTTCTAGCTTTGATGGATTGGATTGGATTTGGATTTATTACATTTATATGCCGCCCTTTTCCCTGAAGGGGACTCAGGGCGGCTCACAATTCAAGTCAGGGAAGGGGGTACAGATAAGGGATAAAAAAGACGAACATAACAATACACAATTTAAAAGCACACAACAGTCATACCAATTCGAGACGGGGGCAATAGTTCTTTAGCCCCAGGCCTGTCGGAACAGCCAGGTTTTAAGGGCTATGCGGAAGGCCTGGAGGGTGGTGAGGGTTCGAATCTCCACGGGGAGCTCGTTCCAGAGGGTCGGAGCAGCCACAGAGAAGGCTCTCCTCCGGGTAGTCGCCAGTTGACACTGCCGGCGGATGGAATTCGGAGGAGGCCTAATCTGTGGGATCTAATCGGTCTGGCGGAGGTGATTGGCAGCAGGCGGTCTCTCAAGTACCCAGGTCCAATACCATGATGATGTTACATAGTTTGGTCATGAAATGTTCACAAGAAAACCCCAAGTTCAGGGAGCCCCGAGGAATCCCATAGTCATCCTCGTCCTCCCTGCAAAGCCCACTCCTCCCGGTAGCACTGATAATGTTACATAGTTTGGTCATGAAATGTCCACACAAGAGAACCACCAAGTTCGGAGAGTCTTCCTCCTTCGCCTCCCTCCTCCTCCCTGCAAACCCCATTTCATTCTAGCACTGAGGGTGTTCCCCCCCCCCTCGTTCTCCTGCCCTGCCCTCTGCAAACGCCACTCCCTCTTAGCCCTGATGAAGTTCCCTAGTTTGGTCAAGAAACGTCTGCAAGCAGGAGGGCACCAAGGACTCATTGCAACCCTGAGCTACGAGTATCCCCCTTTCATTGTCAGGTTCAATTGCAAATCGAGTTTGGGCCTCCCCTGTGTTTCCTCCTGTTGCACAAAGGCCTGCTCCTTTGCTCAGGGGTCGGCTGGAGGGGTGGGGAGGGAGGCAGCCTCAGGGCCCGCTTATCCGCCCCTGGTTGTGCTGTTGACTTATGCCTGCTTCAGAAAGCCTTTTCCGCTTCCTGTTATTGCAAAAGGTGGAGGCCGTTTGCAATCAAGCGCTTCAAACTCAAGAATACAGCCCGTAAAGGAGAAATGTTATGTACTCAGCTGTGCTTGGTGGGAGAAGGTGGGGGGTAAAGGAAAGGAGGAAGGAAAAAAAAGGCGGAAGGTAGGAAAGAAAAGAGAAAAATAACAAAGGGAGGAAGAGAGGAACAAAGGAAGGAAGAGGGGAGGAAGGGAGAAAGTGGGGGGGAAAGGAAGACAAGGAAGGACAGGAGAAGGAGAGGGAGGGAGGATAGGAGAAAAGGAGGGAGGGAGGGTAGGAGGAAGGAAGGAAGGAAGGGAGGGAGGGAGGGAGGGGAAACATGGAGAGAGGAAAATGAAAGGAAAGAAAGAAAAAAGGAGGGATGAAGGAAGGAAGGGAGAAAGTGGGGGAAAGGAAGAAAAGGAAGGACAGGAGAAGGAGAGGGAGGGAGGGAGGATAGGAGAAAAGGAGGGAGGGAGGGCAGGAGGAAGGAAGGAAGGAAGGGGAAACATGGAGAGAGGAAAATGAAAGGAAAGAAAGAAAAAAGGAGGGATGAAGGAAGGAAGGGAGAAAGTGGGGGGAAAGGAAGAAAAGGAAGGACAGGAGAAGGAGAGGGAGGGAGGGAGGATAGGAGAAAAGGAGGGAGGGAGGGCAGGAGGAAGGAAGGAAGGAAGGGGAAACATGGAGAGAGGAAAATGAAAGGAAAGAAAGAAAAAAACGAGGGATGAAGGGGAGGTAATGGACTCTGAGAATGACTTCTATGAACACCAGGCAAAGCCAAGAAAAGACTTAGATAAACCAGCCAGCCTCTCCTTGCGACAGCCGGTTGGGTGAATCAGATGTCAAATTAGCATCCGATTTGCCCAAACTGATGTGAACCGTCTGAATCCCACAAGTGGTATTAATGATCTTGCTTCTGTCCCCCTGTTAATGCAACGGAGGCAACTACATTGGCCTTTTTGGCTGCCTCCCTCCCCGCATGGCTGGCTCATATTTAAGTGATCGTCGCCAAGATCCCCTCTCACAGCTGCTGCTTTCGAGCCAGGTACCACCTGTCCTGTACCTGTGCATTTGGTTTTCCTGGCCTAAATGCAGAACCTCGCTTTTGTCGCCGTTGAATTTCACTTTGTTTTGCTTCTACCCAACTTTTCACAACCGTAGGTAGTGTTAGGTCAGCTCCCCGTTGGGAGAGCGAGTGTGTTCAGAGAAGCGTTGTGAGAGTTGTGTTGGAGAACACAGAAACCAGCATACAGAGAGACTGCAGTTTAAATAGGCTTTTACTTCCGTGGAAATAGAGGTATCAGAGTCCATCAAACAGTCATACATGGATAAGACAGTCAGTCACCAACGTCTTTCAGTTAAGGGATAATCCAAATAACATAGTCCATAATCATACAAATAGTCTGGTACTCAAAGTTTGCTAGCAGTTGCAAAACTTACAATAGCTCACGGCACTTTCTAACAGCCAGCTTCCAAAAACACTCAGATCAGATCAGCCCAGCATGTAACAAAACAGAGCTAACAGTCATTCTGGCTCCCTCTTATGGCCGATTGAGGAAAACAGCAACCAATCACATTTTACAGTATGATTTAAAGAAAACAGGTACAGCATTGTTACATGATTTATATATTGCCAACCCAACCGTAGAATTATATTCCTAACAGGTAGTGTTGGAAGCAATGTCCTTCTGGGTTCAGTTCCAAGTGGGGGGAAAAAGACACTGGAAACATGGAGGCTGCTTGGAAAGATGGTTTAATGGTGGACAGGATCACGTGGCTTGAGCTCCTACACAGAAGAGGGGGGGGGGCAGATGCTTCCAGATGTTGGAAGAAGAAGAAAAAGAGGCAGAGATGCTGAAAGTCCCTGGTTTTATGCCCTCTCTGGCCTTTGATCTTGATCTTGTCTTCTGATTGGTTGTCAGGCTCCCATGGGGCCATGCAGGTTGCGTTTTGAGTCCAGGTTGGGCTGAGCCTTGTTTCTTCCCAGGTGCCCTGTGGTGAGATGGGTCCAAAGGGCTAATACTATCATGCCTTAATCCCATCATCCTGGATCTGAAGGGAAGGGGTCTTTGTTATGTAGAGTAGACTGACCCAGGCCTTTTAATTGACAAAGGTATAAAGAGATTGAATCTGCTTCCTGCCTAAAAAAACATGTTTCTCCATTTCTGACCCAGGGAATCATAATATTCTGCCTTTTTTCAATATCTCCCAGGAGGTTTCATTTTCCCAGGAGAGGGTGTTTTCTAAACTTCCTGCAGAAGCTACGGGGAAAACACAGCAGAGCGGAGTAACCGACACATTGCCTTGCCAGGCTGATGTCCTTGTTTTTCCTGCATATTTCGTTTTCTGGGGAGCGAGTGGGTGGGATGGGGTCTAATTGGCCCTATTTCAGGATGAGGTTTCACCGCAGAGGCCTGCCCACGTTCCCCAGATGGGCAAGGAACTAAGATTTCCGGATGCTCCCACTTGTAATCTGACGCTCGGCGATTGGACGTGCTCTGCGGGGGGGGGACCAGCGGGAATTGTGGCCCCTTCCTAAGAAACCGCTCTTCGCCTTAAACGCCTTCCAGATGGTTCCCTGCTTGCACGTTTCACCCCAGCGAGATGGAGGAGTGGAGAGGAAAATGTAAACTTTCCTTCAGAAACAAAGACTATTTCTGGAAAGGGTTTAATGTTCACAGTTCGTGCGTTCCATCTCTCCGACAAGAATAAGAGAATAACAGAGCTGGAAGGGACCTTGGAGGTCTTCTAGTCCAACCCCCTGCTTGAGCAGGAGACCTTAAAACATTTCCCACAAATGGCTGTCCAGTCTCTTCTTAAAAACCTCCAGTGTTGGAGCACCTACAACTTCTGGTGACAAGTTGTTCCACTGGTTAATTGTTCTAACTGTCAGGAAACTTCTCCTAAGTTGCTTCTCTCCTAGATTAATTTCTATCCATTGCTCCTTGTCCTGCCCTCAGGCGCTTTGGAGAATAGTTTGACTCCCTCTTCTTTGGGGCAGCCCCTCAAATATTGGAAGACTGCCATCGTGTCACCCCTAGTCTTTCTCTTCTGGATATTTACAGAATATCAAGAGTTGGAAGGGATCTTGGAGGTCTTCTAGTCTAGCCCCATCAAGCAGGAGAGCCTGTAGCATTTAAGGCAAATAGCTGTCCAATATCTTCTTAAAAGCCTCCAGGGATGGAGCACTTACAACATCTATTTCCCTGGTTAATTGTCCTCCCTCTTAGGAAGTTTCTCCTTAATTCGAGGTTGCTTCTCTCCTTGAATAGTTTCCATCCATTGCTTCTTCTTGTCTGGCCTTCAGAGGCTTTGGAGAATAGCTTGACCCCCTCCCTCTTGGTGGCAGACCCTCAAATACTGGAAGACGGCCATCACGTCCTTCTGTTCATTAAACTAGTTCAGTGTTTCTCAACCTTGTCAACTTGAAGATGTCTGGATTTCAACTCCCAGAATTCCCC
>NW_028261390.1:1370040-1380040 GCF_051295495.1 Thamnophis sirtalis
ATCTCAACCAGGTTTAATTCGCCACTTCGGCTCTTTCCCCTTCCATGGACGGCCTGAAACCCCCTTGAGAGGCACCTGGTGGCAAGGAGTTCCACCTGCCACCCGCTTTTCCTGGAAGGCGTCCCGGGAAGCTGTGCAGAATCCCTCCCTCGCTCCGTCTCCACCTGCCCGTCTCTCTCTCTCTCTCTCTCTCTTCCTCAAGAGCATTGGCAGGCAGTCCTCGACTTACAACCGTTTGTTTAGTGACCGTTTGAAGTCGCAGCAGCACTGAAAGAAGCGAACTGGCCGCTTTTCACACTTAACGGCCGCCGCAGCGTTCCCAGGCTCCCCGGATGGCAACTGACTCGCCTTTATGACAGTCGCGGTGTCCTCCTTTTGCGACCGTCTGGCAACTAAAGTCAAGGGGGGGGGAATCCGGATTCACTTAACAACCGGATTACCAGCTGAACAGCTGCGGCGATTCGCTTAACAACGGTGGCAGGAAAGGTCGCGAAATGGGGCAAAGCTCACTTAAGGGCCGCCTCGCTTAGCAACAGAAATCTGGGGCAGCCGTAAGTCGAGGACTCCCCGTGTTTCACAGCTCTGACTTCCCTGGGCTGCAGTTCAACAGGGCAGAAAAGGCGAGAAGGAGCCCCCTGGATCTCCCTCCCCCCCCCACCGGCCACGTTCTTGGGTCGGGGGCTGGAAGACCCCCCACCTGAAGAGAGCAACCTCGAACACTCACTTTTCTGAGCCAGGAGAGTCCTTGGTGTAGCCCCCGGTGCTGTGGGGCACGGACTTCGTGGTGTAGCCTGGGAAAGGCCAAAGAAAGATTAACGGGGGTTGGGGTGGGGCCCCCAAGAAAGCCCATTCAACCCCCCCCCTAGCTGTAAGTCAGAATTCCCTTTGCCTGAAACGGCGGAGGGTCTCCTGCCTGAGGCAGGGGGCTGGACTAGAAGACCTCCAAGGTCCCTTCCAGCTCTGTCCCATTCCATTCCAAGTCCCTTCCCCGCACCCCAGCCTTCTTGCAACTGTGAACCGTTGTTCCCTGCCTGAGGCAGGGGGCTGGACTAGAAGACCTCCAAGGTCCCTTCCAGCTCTGTCCCATTCCATTCCAAGTCCCTTCCCCCCACCCCACAGCCTTCTTGCAACTGTGAACCGTTGTTAAACGGACAGTTGAGAGCCAGGGACTACCTGTATTCAAGACCCAGGTTAAGCCCTGTTGTCCGAATGCCTCCATCCAAGGGGAGCAAGGCATTGCAAATGGCCGGGAGGGCATCCGAGCCTCGCCCACCCTAAAACTTCCCTGTTGGCTGCCAGAGGCGGAAGAGGCGGTGACATGCGAGTAAGGGTCAGGACAACCTGGGAGCTCGGAGTGGGAAGAGGGAAGGGAGCTGGTCGACGGGGAGAGCGGGGAGGCTGGGCTGTCCGTCAACCCTCAGACGGAGAGTCAACAGCCCCCAGGTCTGGAGGTGGCTGATGAGGAAGAGGAGGAACAGCTGGGTCCATAGCCTGACGCACGGATGCACCGAAGGCAGAGAGGAGAGGAGAGCAGTGGAAATCTATGGGCCGGTCCTCGGGACGGAAGAATTACCACTGCTAGCAAAGTCCCACCCTAACTCTGGGGATAAGAGGCAGGGGGAGGAGATGAATAGATGTGGCAGAGATGAGAGGAGAGGAGTGGAAATCTATGGGCCGGCCCTCGGGACGGAAGAGCCACCGCTGCTAGCAAAGCCCCACCTGGGCTCTGCCGGACGGACTTCTTAGCCTGCAGTGAGAGAGAAACTTTTTGCGCCTAGTTAAAGGAACCTTTGCGTTCACTTGAGAGGATTTGTGGTGTCCAGGGAGTTGGGTCAGAACAGCCCACCTTTGCCCTCCATGCTCTCACCTGTTTCCATGTAGTTGTTGTCCTCCACTATGGAGCGCATTCCCAGGTCCTGTTTCGAGAGAGAGAGGAAGAAAATCTCGCGCATCGATCGCTATGGCATGGCACGACAAAACCGCGCTTGACTAAAGCGCGCTCGACGAAACCGCGTCGCTGACGTCATCAACAGGGCGACAACAGCGAGCGCGGAGAAAAAAAGGCGCTTTAAATAGCGCTTTGAAAGCAAGCCGATTCAACTTAAGGTAAGGGTTAGGGTTAGGGTTCGGGTTAGGTTAAGGATTAGGTTTAGGGTTAGGTTTAGGGGGGTTAGGTTTAGGTTTAGGGGTTAATTTTAGGTTTAGCGTTTACAGCGTGCTTTTTTCTCCGCACTGTTGTCGCGCTGTGATGACGTCAGCTACGCGGTTTCGTCGAGCGCCCTTTAGTCGAACGCGGCTTTGTGGTGGAACCTCGCTATGGAGACCCCCCTCTTTCCCTCCCTGCTCCGCCGTACCAAGAGCGGCAATGTTCTCAACCTGCCCTTCCGGAGAGAGTCTCCTTGCGAGATCAGGGAAGTCGCGGAAACAGACCGGGTGCCCTGCCCTGCACAGGAAACCCAGGAAGAGACAGAAGCCCGGAAGCGCTTGTCTTGGGGGGTGGGGGGGCTTGAAGGCCAGAGCAGAGATCCAGGCAGCGGTTTCCCCCAAGGGAAGGGGGTTTATTGTCCTTCAGGCAGTCCTCGATGTACGGACACAACCGAGGCCCAAATTTCTGTTGCTGAGCGAGACGGTTGCTCAGGGAGTTTTTGCCCCCAGGTGACGAGCTTCCTCGCCACAGTTGTTAAGTGAGTCACTGTAGTTCTTAAGTGAGTACCATGGTCGTTAAGTGACTCTGGATTCCCCGTTGACATTGCTCGTCAGAAGTCTTGTGCCCCGCCAGCGGAACAGATTTGGACGGTGAGGAGGTTGGGGAGGAAGATGGGCCAGTCCCGGAGTCTGGGGAGGGCTGGGACGAGGGCTCTGTGTCGGAGGCAGAGTGGGGGCCAGGGCCGTCCGACAGTTATCAGCTGCCTTCGGAATCAGACATCAGTGAGGCAGAAGAGCAGGTGGAGCCTGTTCCCAGTGTGCACATGCACAGAGCTGCCAGGAAAAGGGAAGAGCTGAGGAACAAGGGTTGAATTGGGAGTAAGGCCACAGGTGGACGGTGAATGGCCCCTCCCAGAGGCAATAAAAGAGGAGCGAAAGGGAAGTGGAGTTTGCAGGAGACGATGAGTTCATTCCGGCATTCTTGCCAAGGATTGCGGTGGAGTCTGAAAGATCTCGGCCTGGCCGCTCTCTGAGCCTGAGAAAGGTCGGTAATCGCGAACTACCTTGAAAGAGGCCGAGATCTTTCAGACTCCACCACAATTCTTGGCAAGAATGCCGGAATTGCTGGAGAGGAATTCACTGCACATTCAATAAAAGGGGTCTTATTGGGGCGAGGACTCGGCTTCGTGCCGCTGGGGAAGCTGAGGTCACATCGTCATAAGACCTTGAGTGAAGTCCCAAGTGAAAAAAATGACATGGACACGCTCGTGATGACCGTTGTAGAATCCCCATGGCCACCTGATCAAAATTCGGACATTCGGCAACATTTGGCAATGTATTTATAACGGTCGAAGGGTCCCGGGGCCGCATGATCCCATTTTGCGACCTTCTGACAAGGAAGGTCGACGGGGAAGCCGGATTCATTTAACAACGTGGTTCCTAACTTCACAACTAAGGACTAGAAACGAGGAGACATTTCCTGACGGTGAGAGCAATTAGCCAGTGGAACTGCCGGCCACCTAGAGGTTGTGGGTGCTTCAATCAGCTGGAGGTTTTTAAGAAGAGAGTGGACAGCCAGTTGTCCAGAAGGAGAGAGTCTCCTGCTTGAGCAGGGGGTTGGACTAGAAGACCTCCGAGGTCCCTTCCAGCTCTATTATTCTGTGTTCTATATTCTAAATGCCGTGTCTCACTTAACAATTGTGGCAAAAATGGTCATAATTTGGGGCAAAAATTACTTTACAACTGCCTTGCTTGGCAACAAAAATTTGGTGCTCAGTTGTGGTCGTAAGTCCGGGACGGCCTCTGGCTGCCACCTGGATTTCAGGACCCTGGAGAGCTCTACCTGTAAGTCCACGTTGCCTTGTCCTGCTACAATAAATACCAACAAGGCCCAGGAGGTTGCCGTTTCGTTTGTGATGCGATGCACAACTGTTAAAGGCCCACAAGATAGTGTGTGACAGACACAATGATTTCCCCGGCCCTTCGCTTTCTGCTAAATACAGTAGTCCTCGACTTACAACAGTTCATTTAGCGACCATGTGAAGTGACAATGGAGCTGGGGGGAAAAAAGGTGAGTTTTTCATATGACCGTTGCATCGTCTCCGTGGTCACCTTGTCAAAATGCAGGCGCTTGGCTCCCGACTCGTATTTATGACGGTCGCAGTGTTCCCGGGGTCACGTGGTCCCCTTTTGCGACCTTCCGACAAGCAAAGTCAACGGGGGAAGCCAGGTTCACTTCACAGCCGTGTCACTAACAACTTAACCGCTGCTGCGGTTCACTTAATGACTGTGGCAAGAAAGGTCGTAGGATGAGGAAAAACTCACTTAACAAGTGTTTCACTTAGCAATGGAAATTGTTGGCTCAATTTGGGGTCGTAAAATGAGGACCACCTGCATTAGTCCAGGTCAGTGAGGGGTCTCCAAACTCAGTAACTTTAAGACTTGTGGGCTTCGACTCTCTGTGCTGGCTGGGGGATTATGGGAGTGGAAGTCCACCCATTTTAAAGCATTCTGGCTGGGGGATTATGGGAGTTGAAGTCCACCCATCTTAAAGCATTCTGGCTGGGGGATTGTGGGAGTTGAAGTCCACCCATCGTAAAGCATTCTGGCTGGGGGATTATGGGAGTTGAAGTCCACCCATCTTAAAGCATACTGGTTGGGGGATTATGGGAGTTGAAGTCCACCCATTTTAAAGCATTCTGGCTGGGGGATTCTGGGAGTTGAAGTCCACCCATCTTAAAGCATTCTGGCTGGGGGATTCTGGGAGTTGAAGTCCGCAGGTCTTAAAGTTGCCAAGTTCGGAGACTCCCTGGTCCAGGTGTGACCCTTACAAAAAGAGTTTATTCCCCCCCCCCTTAAAACAAGCAGCATCTGTGAAGATCAGCCCCTCCCTGCCCCACTGTCTCCTGGCTGGGATTCAGACAGACAGACAGGCAGGCAGAGAGAGAGAGAGAGGAAGAGCAGCGAGGTGCATCTCCAGGCAGGTGAAAAGGAAGGTGGCGAAAGGCAGAAACCTGGGGCATTGGAGTCGGGAAGGAGCAAAGGCTGCAGCAGCCGAGAGGAGTTGGCGGCCGGTCCTAGAAGGAAGCAGAAGAGGAAGGAGAGGAGGTGTAAAAAGAAGAGGAAAAAAGAGAGAGGGGGTGGGTGGGGTTACGTTTGCCATTATTCCCCCCCCTCCCATCAGTCCTGGATTCAGAGAGCTCCTCAATTGGGGGGGGGGCCTTCAGGCCATCCCTCAAAACCCTGCTCATTTCATGGCTTGACTACTGCAACCTTCTGCACATGGGGCGGCCCTGGGAGACGACTTCCCAGAGCTAAAATACGTGTCTTCTTCTGCTGTCCGAGGCGGAAAATGAGCCACCTGCGGGTGGATCTCCTGCTCGGATGCTGGGGATCTCTCTTGGTGTGTTTCTGCACAGGGTTTGAAGGGCTTTGCGCCGCATGATATGGCTAGTCCTCGCCTTACAACCTTTCGTTTGAGCAATGAGCAATTAGACTTATATACCGCTTCATAGGGCTTTCAGCCCTCTCTAAGCGGTTTACAGAGTCAGCATTATTGCCCCCACAGTCTGGGTCCTCATTTCACCCACCTCGGAAGGATGGAAGGCTGAGTCAACCTTGAGCCGGTGAGATTAGAACCGCTGAACTGCAGATAGCAGTCAGCTGAAGTGGCCTGCAGTACTGCACCCTAACCACTGCGCCACCTCGGCTCTTCAACGGCCGTTCAAGGGCGCTGAAAAATGTGACTTGGGGACTCGCTTTTCACCCTCACGACCGTTTGCAACATCCCTCCCGTCATGCCATCCAAATTTGCGGGAACGTGGCAGGGGGACTCGTATTTACGACAGTCGCACTGCCCCGAGGTCACGTGGTTCCCTGGCCTTCTGGCACGCAAAGTCATTTGGGGGAGCTGGATTCGCTTCAACGACCGTTTGACTCACTTCGCACTTGCAGGGATTCGCTTAACAACTGTGGCTCAAAAGTTGTAAAATGGGGTAAGATTCACCTAACGATGGTCTCGCTTAGCAACAGAAACCTTTGGGCTCGTAAAGAGAGGACTACCTGTGAAATCCCGTTCACCCAACCAGGGGAAGAAACACAGCCTGCCTTTTGCAGAGACGTTTTGCGGGTGAGTTACCATCCCGCGTGGCAACTGCCCCCTTGTTAAGTTGTGGGAGAAGGATGGTTGGGTGGACGACGCAAGGAGAAGACCTCAAGAGGTGAACGTTTTTGCTCAGCCGACCCTCGTCCAAGCTCTACTGACCTGGTAAGAGGTGGAGGAGATCTTGGCTTGCTTCTGCTTCTCCTCAATCTTCTGCCTCAACGGGATGAGCACCAGCTCCACCACTCCAGGCGTGCACTGCGCAATCTTCCGGACAATGTCTTCGGGAATGGAAAAATTCAATTTGCTCAACACTTTCCTGCAAAAGAGGGAGGGGACTGAGCAGGGGAGTCCACCCACACTGTTGTAATATAGTTCTTTGTGTGAGTGTGTGTCCCCCATGGCCCAGTTCATACCAGGGCATGCAGAGCCACGCTGAACCACACAGGAGAAAACAAACTCCTAAAACCCCATAACATCCTGATAGTGCATAACATAACATCCTGAGATGTGCCCTACCAATGACACCCAGGATTTGACCATATATAGACAGAATTTCCCTGAGTAGTAGATTAGAAATTGTAGTTTTACAGGCTGTCTTAAATCACATGCTGATTGCTCCTCCTGCCTTTGTCCTATCTCAATAAAAGGGGCTCTCAGACCCCCAATCTGGGTCGCTCCATCCCGAGAAAGATCGTGTCCTGTCTTTTCTCCACATTGGCCTCATGGACGAACCACGGGAACGTTACACCACACAGCCCCCTCTGGTCACCGAGCCCCACATTTCTGTTTGCTGAGCAAGTCCTTTGTTAAGTGAACTGTGGGCGCGTCCTTTCTTGCCACAGTCGTTAAGTGAATCGCCGCAGCTGATAAATTAGCAACGCAGTTCTTAAGTGAATCTGGCTTCCCTCACTGACTTTGCTTGTCGGAAGGTGGCAAAACGTAATTACAGGGGCCCCGCCCGGGGACGTTGCAACGGTCATAAATACGAGTCGGTTGTGAAGTGTTTAATTTTGAGCGTGCGACCACTTAGAGCAGTGTTTCTCAACCTTGGCGACTTTAAGTCCTGTGGACTTCAACTCCCAGAATTCCCCAGCCAGCATAGTGACTTTGGTGACTTTAAGTCCTGTGGACTTCAACTCCCAGAATTCCCCAGCCAGCAGAGCTGGCTGGGGAATTCTGGTAGTTGAAGTCCACAGGACTTAAAGTCGCCAAGGTTGAGAAACACTGCTCTATAACAAGGATCCTCAAACATGGCCACTTTAAGACTTGTGGACTTCCGCTCCCAGAATTCCCCAGCCAGCAATTGCAGCCTGGTGAATGCTGGGAGTTGAAGTCCACAAGACTTAAAGTCACCAAGGTTGAGAAACACTGATTTAGAGGCTGCCACCACCATTAAGTGTGAACAATGGTCCCTCCAGCTTCCACCCCGACTTTATAGTGCAATATTAAATGCAATATCAGGGATTTTCAGTCCAGTTGTGTAGAACGTGAAGGATGTTTCTGTTTTATGTTTTATAGTTATAATTCACACTGAAGAGGGCATTTAAGCCGAGGTGGCGCGGTGGTTAAATGCAGCACTGCAGGCTACTTCAGCTGACTGCTAGTTCGGCAGTTCGGCTGTTCAAATCTCACCGGCTCAAGGTTGACTCAGCCTTCCATCCTTCCGAGGTGGGTAAAATGAGGACCCGGATTGTTGTTGGGGGCGATATGCTGACTCTGTAAACCGCTTAGAGAGGACTGAAAGCCCTATGAAGCGGTATATAAGTCTAACTGCTATTGCTATTGCTATTAATTTGGTTGTAAGAGGTCCAATGACAATAAAGTAAATTAACTAACTAACTAGCTAACCAACCAGCTAACTTACATCAACACTCATTTTATACGTACAAAACTTCGGACTACTTGAGTGTAGGTCAATATTCACGTCAACAGCCACATAGAGAAGAAGGAGATCCCCATGGACAACAGCTGATCTCCATCGATCGGGGGGGGGGAGGGGGGATTCAAAATGCTGGCTTTACCTGTAAAAGACTCACCTGTTCAGGTGTCCCCAGTTGGAGAGTTTCTGCTGTGTGGAATTAGCTGGAGCGTAATTGTGCATTTCCACCATTTTGGGGAAATAAAACTTCACCACTTCCGCTACCAGAACTGGATGGGCGATAAAAAAAGAAGGAAGCCCTTGAGATACAACCGGGATGGAATCTGCCCATTTACGGTTGCCGAGTGAGGCGGCGGTTAGGCGAACTTTGCCCCGTTTTACGACCTCCCTTGCCGCCGTTGTTAAGCGAGTCACTGGAGTTGTTCAGTTAGGAACACGGTTGTTAAGTGGATCTGGCTTCCCCAACTGACTTGGCTGGTCAGAAGGTGGTAAAAATGATGACGTGGTCTCGGAACACGGCGACCGTCATAAATGTGAGTCGGCATCTGAATTTTGATCATGTGGCCGTCGGGACACTGCAGTGGTTGTGTGAAAAATGATCATAAGTCACTTTTTTCAATGCTGTTGTAACTTCGGTCACTAAATGAACTCTTGTAAGTCAAGAAATACTTTTATAGCTAGTCCCTGACTTACAACAGTTTGTTTAGTGACCAAAGTTACAGCAGCGCTGAAAAAAATGAATTTTGGAGCCTTTTCAGAGTTAAGACCTTTCCAGTATCATGGGATCAAAATTCAGAGTCTTGGCCACTGACTCATATTTACGACAGTCGCAGTGTCACACGATCCCCTTTTGCGACCTGACCAGGAAAGTCAATGGGGGGGTGGGAAGCCAGATTCACTTAACGACCGGATTACTAATGCACCAGTGATTCGCTTAACAACCGAGGCAAGAAAGGTCGTAAAATGGAGCAAAATTCATTTAACAAATGTCTCCCTTAACAACATGAAATTTTGGGCTCCGTTGTGGTTGTAAGCCGAGGACTGTATCCCCACCCCCTCTCCTTATCCCAATTCAACGTCTCTTAAGCCATGAAAGGCGAGTGGACTTCAACTCCCAGAATTCTCTGCAGGGGCAACGCCGGCTGGGGAATTCTGGGAGTTCATAAACCAGGTTTGGGAAACCTTGTCTAATTCTTTCAGGGCGTCCCCCGCGGAGGCTCTGGAGCTTGTAAGGACTTCTGAGGGTCCCCCAGGGATCTCTCCCATGGCTGCAGAAGCCCCCCACTGCCCGAGACCCTCCCTGCACAGGTGCTTACTGGGGGCTCTCTCCCCCCCAAGGAACATCCTCTCCACCCACAGGCCCAGAGGAAGGGGCTGGATGTTGGTATAGCGGGGCGGAAGGGGGCTCCAGGCTGCTTAATGGGGAGGGGTCTGCAGGGTGCCTCCGGTTTCTGCAACTGTTGGGGCGAACCACCCCCAAATGGAGAGATGCAGGAAGACCGGCCATCTCTGGACGGTGGGGATGGCGGCTCCAAAACCTCACGCCCCCCCCCCCTCCCCTCTGCCCTCCCCCTCCCCCAAACCTCCATCGCTGAAGTCGCGGGTGATGTTCCTCTTCGGGCGGGAGAGAGGGATGCCGTCCACCCAGCTGTAGAGGTCATTGAGGCTCTCCTCGTCCAGGTCACCGTGGGCCATGGTGGCTCTTCCCCGGGGCTGCCACGCTCCTTCCCTAGCCTGCTGGGCTGGGGGCGGCCATATTGTTTGCATGGGCCGCCATGGCAACCCCACTCCTCTCTACTCTCCCCCCCCCTCTCCATCTCAGGAGAGGCATCATGGGAGCCGTAGTTCTCCCGGGCTCCTAGCAACCGCAG